>NW_006786109.1:202322-264460 GCF_000442215.2 Lipotes vexillifer
TAAACTCTCTACAAATGAAAAAAATTCAATAACAGTGTATAACTTAGCAACAGATGAGAATGGAATAGTAAATTCTGAGTTAGAGATTTTGCAGTACCTTAATGAATATCTATGGGAAGCTAAATTTTACCACATTGGCTTCTCAATAATTACTACCTCCTTGAGGAAGGGCAAGAGAAATGAGTAACTAAATCTCAAGATGTGTGGTATGACCCAACATGTTTGTGTTCTGCATAAAAGCTGGAGAGAATATGGGACATATCTGAGAAACTGTAATGTTTAAGACTTTAAGACATTTCCATATATTATGAAGAAAATATTTCAAATCAAGACAAACTGACAAAATCCAGAATTGCACAGTACTATAAGTCACATAGAGACTCTCAATTGGTTGGGTAGAAGGGATATGGAAGGGTTAACAGAATCACCTGAGAACACTCTGCAAACTACCCTCATTCCCCAACCACCCACGAGAGTCTAAGACTATCTGGAAGAGAACGTCCCCTCTTCACACTCAGTGCCCTGACTTGAGAACCCCTGCGCAACGCGTTTCTGTTTTGATGAGAACATGTTCACAATGTGTCACATCTTTCAGATGTACTAGAACAGGAGAAAAAAAAAAAAGAGGGTTTCCCTGGTGGCGCAGTGGTTGAGAGTCCGCCTGCCGATGCAGGGGACAAGGGTTCGTGCCCTGGTCCGAGAGGATCCCACATGCCTCGGAGCGGCTGGGCCCGTGGGCCATCGCCGCTGGGCCTGTGCGTCCAGAGCCTGTGCTCCGCAAAGGGAGAGGCCGCGGTGGTGAGAGACCCACGTACCGCAAAAAAAAAAAGAATCACTGAGTTATAGGTCACCATGGTGATAATAAGCTAAATTCTTTTTTTAACATCTTCATTGGAGTATAATTGCTTTACAATGGTGTGTTAGTTTCTGCTGTATAACAAAGTGAATCAGCTATTAGTATACATATATCCCCACATCCCCTCCCTCTTGCTTCTCCCTCCCACCCTCCCTATCCCACCCCTCTAGGTGGTCACAAAGCACCAAGCTGATCTCCCCGTGCTATGCGGCTGCTTCCCACTAATAAGCTAAATTCTTAACCTGTCTCTTAAATCTATAGTACAGTCCCAAAACTATAAGCAGACTCATTCATTTAACTTTTTTTTTTAAACTTAACACCTGAGTACAGGAATAATGCTAGACAAGAAAGAAACAAAAATGATCAAGGCATTCATTTCCATAACAACACAGTAGAACAATCAAGACACTGCAGGTTGTAAAATTTAGATTCAAGCTCTTGAAAAATCTAGCCACGTCCTACCCTGATACACAAACTTAAGAGCAAATGGGTCAGACTTTAATTTCTATTCCATCCTAATAGCAACATGACTTGGTATCATAACGCATGAACTGCTTTCAGTAAGGCCTGGGTTCAAATGCCATGCTACCCCTTAGCAACTACAAGTCCCTAGACGCATTAATCACCCTGAGACTCAGTTTCCTCAACCACAGAATGGGACTAATATCTTAAAAAATTCTAAGGATGAAATAAAGTACTGAAAGGACCCAATACTTAGTAGTCCTTCTGCAAGTGTTTGTTCTCTCTCCAGTGAAACAGTCATACCTAAGAAGCCTTAAAAATAACTAATATTCTATGGATAGCAAATCAGAATTCTATTCCAATACTTAGGAATCACAGGTTAAGAGCAAATTAGGTCATTCAAACCCTCCACTGCGGACAACAAAAAAAGCTGGAGAAAATAATTTTAAAATATGTTTAAAGATATGGAAGAGCAGGGCTTCCCTGGTGGCGCAGGGCTTCCCTGGTGGCGCAGTGCTTGAGAGTCCACCTGCCGATGCAGGAGACGCGGGTTCGTGCCCCGTTTCGGGAGGATCCCACATGCCGCGGAGCGGCTGGGCCCGTGAGCCATGGCCGCTGAGCCTGCGCGTCCGGAGCCTGTGCTCCGCAAATGGGAGAGGCCACAACAGTGAGAGGCCCGCATAACGCAAGAAAAAAAAAAAAAGATATGGAAGAGCAGACAAAGTAGTTAGAAATGAACAGGCCAAGATCCAGAAGAAAAAAAATCTAGAGACATGGGCCCAAACTTGGGGGCTACATTTGCTGTGGCCATGTTAGCCAATATAGAAAGCCAGTTGAGAATTTTCCAAAACTGATATCAATCCACAGATTTAGAAATCTCAACAAATACCAAGCAGGATAAATAAAAAGAAACGCACACCTAGAGAGATCATAGTAAAACTGCAAAAAACTCTAGACAAAGCAAAAAATCTTCAACACAGTCAAAGAAAGTAGTCAAACTGCCTTCAAAATAGTAACGTTTACATTGATATTCAACTGTCAATAGATAAAGGCCAGAAAACAGTAGAATGATTAATTTAATGTGCTCACATGCCAACCTAAAACCTGTCCCTGGCAAAAATATCTTTTAAGAATGATACTGAAAAGGCACTTTCAGATCACCAAAAAACAAACAAACAAAAAAAGACCTGAAGGTATCTGTCACCACCAAACCAATGCTAAAAGGAAATACTGAAATATGTTCTCTAGGGAGGAAAAAAGAAATGATCTGAGAGAAAAGGTTGTAAATGAAGGGAGGAATGAAAAGCATCAAAAATGGTGACAATGATAATCATCTTCTAATGAAGACTAACTTTAAAAAAAAGTAAAAATCACTTGTGAGTAAACATCCACAGATTTAAAATGTATAACAAAATGGATAAGTCATTGAGGGAATGAATTGAAATAAAGTATCTGAGGGTCCTTGAATTGTTAACTATATAGTAACCTCTAAAATAATAATAAGTATGCAAGTATATAATTTCCAAACTAGTGGGGGAAAAATTTTTTTTAATAATTATCAAGACAAAAAGAACAGAAAAAAAGGAATATAAACAGATGAGACAGAAATAAAGTGCATTCTGTGATGGCAGGTTTAAATTAAGATATATAAGCAATTACGTTCACTGTAAATTGATTTGATGTTTCAAGTAAATAACAAAGATTGCTGGATTGGATTTTTTTAAAAAAAACAACATGCTGTTCATAAGACACATATCTCTAACACAAAGAAATGGAAAGGTGGATACACCATGCAAATGCTAAAGAAAGCTGACTCAGCTACACAAAAACCAGACAAGTAGACATTAATACCAAAAGCATAATTAGAGAGAAGGAGGGATACTTCATGATGACATGTTACAAAGAACCAGAAAGCTATAACATTTCTAAACATACATGCATCCACTACAGTGCCTCAAAATGTAATAAACTCAAAAGAGTTACAAGGAGAAACAGTCAATCCACAACTATACTTGGACATTTTAAACATACACCTCTCAGTAACTGATAGAACAAACACACAAATGAAACATCACAAAGTTAAAAAAAAAAATTCAGTAAGGCTATGCAGAAGATTCAAACAAGATTAACACACTTCAACTAGTGAACATATACAGGACTCTGCACTCAGGGGCTAAAGAATACCTGGAACATTTGTAAAAACTGACCATATGCTGGATTGTAAAACATATCTCAAAGAATTCCCAAGAACTGAAATCATACAAAGTGTTACCTACCCACGATGCAATGAAGTCACAAATCATTAAGAAAAACAATAAAATCTCCCTATGTTTGCAAACTAATATATTTATCAACCCACGTAAAAAGAAGAAATAACAATGGAAATTATAAAATATTTGGAACTGAATAAATATGAATATACTACATAACAGAACTAATTAGACAGAAATTTACACCCTTCAAATGCAGGTATTAGTATGGAAGGATTAAAACTGATGAAGAAGGCATTCATCTTAAAACTCAGAAAAAGGACAGCAAAATACACTGAAGGAAAATAAAATGAAATAATAAAGATGAGATCAGAAATTAATCATATCCAAAAACATACAAAAGAGTAATGGTCACAAAGTCTGCTTCTCAAGATTCTTTTAGGGAATCTAAAAGGTCAAAACTATTTCCATAATAATACTAAGATGATGTTTGCCTTTTAGGCTATGTTGATATTTACAACATCATGGTGCAAAAGCAAAAGTGGATGTCACTGATGGAGCCTTGGCATATATCAAGGTATCAAACTGTACTGTAAATCATCGTACTATTGACTGCCCCAGACTAGTAGTTAAAGAAAGAAAAAGTCATTTTCACTTAAGAATGTCCTTGATGAAGCAGTAAAAATTATTCATTTATTAAATTCTCCATGTCAGTTAAATATTCTGTGTGACAAAATGTGAAAATAATAAACATATCTGCTGCAAATCAAAGTAAAATGAAAACACTTTGTGATTGTGCTGCTTGCTGATTTAGGCACTGTTTTCGTGGAACACCGATTTTACTTAAAATAACAATATCTAGGGCTTCCCTGGTGGAGCAGTGGTTGAGAGTCCACCTGCCGATGCAGGGGACACGGTTTCGTGCCCCGGTCCGGGAAGATCCCACATGCCGCGGAGTGGCTGGGCCCGTGAGCCATGGCCGCTGAGCCTGTGCGCGTCCGGAGCCTGTGCTCCGTAACGGGAGAGGCCACAGCAGTGAGAGTCCCACGTACCACAAAAAAAAGCAAACAAAAGAACAATATCTAGACAAATTATACTTATCCAGGCTTGGGTATTTGGCAGACATTTCCTCAAAACTGAACACCGTGAACCTGGAAAACAACTGATGGCATTTTCTGCGAATGATCAAATTTGACTTTTCAAGGAAGAATTGGGAATTTGGCAAACTTATATTTACTGTCTTGAGCTTGACAACATCCCAGTACTTAAGAGACCTTTCTGATTAGATTGGTGGTGATTTCAAAAAATCACCAATTTTTTGGTATCATATAATGAAATATATCAGTATTTGGAAAAGGTGCATAACTAAGTGAACTTATTATTTTCCAAATGACCAAAGCATGATGTTATGAAATCACACATGAGTAAAAGATCCATACAGAATGCAAGACAGACCAATGAACTTTAATGTACCAGAATAAGAAAAATGTACTGATATAATTTCAGATTCCATACTGCAACTAACCTTTAAAAAACACTTGCTGAGATCTGCTATACTATCACAGATTATCCACAACCTAAAAAGGCTAAAAATATTCTTCCCTTTTCAAATTTCACATCTGTGTGGGACTGGATTTTCTTCTACTTCACCCAAAACATATGCTAGATTGAATCCATAAGTAGATATGAGAATACAGATGTTTCCTATTAAGCCAGTTAAAAGAAATTTGCAAAATTATTAAAGTGTCATTTAACTCACTAAATTTGTTTTCAAAGATACAGTTATTTTTCCTTTAAAGAATGTTATTTATATTAACACGCAATGGGTTTATTGTTGTTCATTTTAAATGAATATTAGCATAATAAGTAAAATATAATCAAGAATATCAGTGTATATAACTGACATGAAACTCCTCAGAGTGCTCAGTAATGTTTAAGTATAATATAATGGGGTTCTGTGAACAAAAAGTTTGAGAAATGCTGCAACAGAGAAAGATCAAAGTCAAAAACTGATGCTTTAAAAAGACTAAAAGAAGAAAATACAATAAATACGTGGCAACAGTGATCAAAAAAAATTTTTAACGAGGAGACACAAATAAACCACATTAAGAATAAAATAAACTATCACTACAGATCCCACAGACATTAGAAAAAAGAGATTATTTCACAAACTTTATGTCAATAAATTTGAAAATTTGGATAAAATGTTAAAAAGCACAATTTACCAAAATAGCTACCTCATAAGATATAGAAATGTATAAACTGTCCAATAACCATAAAGAAATTGAGTCAGTAAATAAAAGCCTCACAAAGAAAATTTCAGATCCAAATGGCTTTTCTAAAGAATTACACCAATCATTTAGGAAATGCTTATACTCTGCAAATTCTTCCAGATAAGAAAAAGTGGGAAAATTCTGCAGGTCATTTTATGAAGCCAGCATAACCTCAAAATAAAAAACAGACAAAGGCATTATAAGAAAAGAAAATTAAAAATCAATGACACTCATGAATAGCCATAAAAATCTTGATCAAAAATTTAACAAACTGAATATAGCAATTTTTTTAAAAAGACCATGACCAAGTGGATCATGAAAAAGTAGGTTAATTACAAAAATCCAAGACTGACTGAGCATTGAGAAGTAAATCAATGTAATTCACCACATTAACAGATTAAAGAAAAAACTATGATCACCTCATTAGATGTAATAAAAGTATTTAATAAAATTTAACATCCATTCAATATATAAACTATTAGCACAACAGAAACAAAAGGGAACTTCCTTAATCTGATAAAAGGTATCCAAAAAAAAACTACAGCAAGCATCATACATAATGGTCAAACAGTGAAAGCTTTCCCTTTGTGATCAGGAACAAGATTAAGATTTCCTCTATCACCACTTCTATTCAGGAATGTACTGGAGGTCCTAGCCAGAGAAGTAAGGCAAGAGAAAGAAATAAAAGGTGTAAGGACTGGCAAGAAAAAACAAAACTCATTATTCACAAATATGTTCGTGAATATAGAAAACTGGAAGTATCTACAAAAAAATTGTTAGAAGTAAGAGTTGAACAAGGCTGTGAGATTCAAAATCAAAAGAGTTTCTATGTAAACTGCAATCACAGTTACAAAATAAAACTTAAAAAACAACGATTCCATTTCAAATTGCCTCAAAAATACGAGGTACTTAGCAATAAATCCAATGAGAGATGTGTAAATCTCTCTGCAGGACAGAGATGTGTAAATTTCCTTTGCAGGAAAATCACAAAACTTTATTGACAGATAGTAAAGGACTAAATAAATCAAAATATATGCAATGATCATGATTTGAAAGACTCAGTATTGTAGAGACATCAATTCTCCCCAAATTGATTTATAGTCAAGTTCACCTCAATGAAAATCACAAGCGGATTATGTCGGACATGCTGATGTTTAAGTGTATATGGAAATGCAAAGGACCAGTACACAAGATATTCTTGAAAAAAATAAGGAATATAAGGAATAAGTAAAGAACTTCTCTAATATACATCAAGACTTATTGGACTATGACAACTGTGACAAGATAGTGGAATTTATAAAAACTGGCCAATGGAACAGAATAGAGAGATTAGACACAGACCCGCACATATGTGGACACTTGATATATAATATCAAGTGGCATGACAAAATAGAGAAAAGATATTTTGTTTTATTTTTCTAACAGATAATGCTTGGAGAGAATTATCTACCTGGAAACAAATGAAATCAAATCTATTGCTCATACTAGCTGATAATGAAATCCATGGCAAAAAATCACATTAACATTCTTTCAGATTCAAAACTAAATTTATTCATTATATATCCCTAGTGAGATATATCTAAGGACAAGCATATTATTGTTAGCGGCAATCTTGGTATTGTTATATTGAAATTATGTTACATATATAGCAGTATAAAGCAAACAAGTGACTACAATAATGTCATTGAGGTATCAAGATTTTTAGAGTAAGACAGAAGAGATACTAATACATAAAATCAAATCTGGGTAAAAAAACTTTTCCTGAAGTGGCAATATCACTAATTTAATATTTTCTTTCTTTTTAAAAAGCGTGTTTACTACCTCTGTCTGCTGAAAATGCCAAGAAAAAATGGAAACTCAGTAATAATGAATGCCCCAAACATCCAAATTGTGGTTTCTAAATACCAATTCCCATAGGAAAAAGGCTGGTTGGAAAAATAGTTGGGGCAGAATAGTTCTGGGGCAGAGAACATAATCAGTCTGATCTCTCTCACAAATTCTGAAGCGAAGAAGCTATACAATACCGAAATCACGTCAGAAGGACACAGGAGCCAAATGAAGGGGTACCCACTGACCACAGGTGAGAAAACTTGAGTATCACAAAGAATGACTCAATGGATTTAAACACATTAAAAATATAAAAATGTATAAGTTCAGATAATAAAAAAAAAAGAGAAAATCCTTGGTCATCTTTTGCAGGTTGCTAGAGACCAACTTGTTATTCTGAAAATTGATAAAGGAATAGAATCAAGCCTTTATCATGACTTTCCTATAGGAACTCTCTATTTCAGGATAACCAAATATTTGATTAAAGGAAATTTTCCTTTTTAAAAGAAGTACAATGCAGAAGGAACTGTAAAGTTAGAAACTCATTGTTCTTAGATCCCAAAATGAAACAATGAACAAGCACCAATGACTGCTAAAACCACAAACTCGAAGGTAGATGGGGAACTTTATAATGGACTGATCAGACCAGTACCAACTGTGTGCACTGATCAATCCTGACATCACTAAAAACGAGACAACAAACTATGTCCCTGCTAACGAGATACAATAGGCAACACAAACACGGGGCCACCAACGAAATAACATAAAACTAAACCTAATTCTAATGGAGCCTCTCAGTCTATAAATTACCAGTTTAGAGAAACAGAGATGAGATGGAGGAACACGTTAAAGAACCACGAGGATACAATCAGCCAAATCCAAAATGTGAGAAGTTCTGCAAAATATATGACCCAGTTTCTTCAACAAATAAATAAATGGAGAATAAAAAATATAAACTGATACAGATTAAAAAAAACTTAAGACACAGATCAACGAATGCAACAGGTGGACCTTGTTTGGATTCTGCGGCAAACAATCATTAAAACATTCGAGTTTTTTAGATAACTGGTGAAAAATGAAAACATCCTGGGTATTATAAGACATTAAGAGATTCTGGTTAATTTTGTGGTGTGAGATAATAGTCCTTATCTGCCAGAGATGCATATTAAATTACATATATGATGGCTGGGGATCTGCTTCAAAATATTACAGATTTGTTCCTAAATAATTTGTGCAATTACACATTTAAATAAATAAATAGGTGGGTTAGTGAATACAGATGGATGGATATAACTTCTTCAGTCAGGGAATCAATTCCAGGTGAATTAATTCAAATTAAATATGAAGGCAAAATAATAAAGCTTGTAGATCATATAGGAGAATATCTTCATGTTCTCAGAAGAGGGCAGGATTTGCTAAACAAAACTCAGAATCACCAAACAAAAATGTGTTATTCTGTAAAGAACTCTATAAAAATTATCTACTTCACACTATTTTAAAGGTACTTACTGCTGGTAAAAGAGACTGCATGTTTTGATTAGAATCTGCTATTGTAGCAAGGTAGACCAAGTTTGTATGCAGCATCTGTTGATACCTATTAAAACAAAACAAATATCAATATTAAAAAATAATTTTCTTCCTATCTGCTTACATATACAAACAGCATTTTATTCCTCAAGTTTAATGAGCGATTTCTGTTACCTGAACATCAACAGCACTTCAATTTTTCCTAGTTCCTCTGCAAAATAATTCCAAATAAGTATGTTCAAAGACAATAATAAACACGGAGCTCTTACCATGTGCTAGATATTGCTATAGTTGTTTTACATACTTAAACATCCGATTTAATCCTCAAACCAACACTATGAAGTGAAGATTCTTATTTTCTCCATTTCACAGATGAAGAAATTGAGGTTTAGAAAGGTTAATAACTTGTACAAGATTGTACAGCGTAGTAAATGGAATAACTGAGACAGGTACTGGCTCCACACATATAACATATGCAAAGAGATCTAGAATGAAGGAATCAACAAAACTGATATGCTTATTCCCTTCCCTCTGCCATTTTCATGTTGCCAAAAACCTCAAAGCCAAGTACAGTCAACACGCTCTGCTAAAATGTCAGAAAGGAGGTGGAAACCACACATTTTTTCCCTTCTCATTCCTGCAGCAGTGACCAACAATTTATGCCTGCTGTGGTTATGCTGCCCATCTATCAGGATGTATAGAGAGGACAATAAAGAGGCATCTCCAATTACAAAAAAAAGAAAAAAGTTATATGCTAAAGCACCGGGATGGAGGAAATAATAGGACACCAACACCAACAACACTGCAAATTAACTTTAAAAAATAAAGCAAATTCTCATTATCAGAGTCAAGTGGTTAAACATGTTTACTGTGATCTTACTTACCTATGAATTAGTATTGCTAAGCCACTCTTCATAATTTACAAAATTAACTCAGATGAAACCACATTGAAATTAGTAATGATCCAATTACTAGTGCTGGTAAACCCACAAAATAATACAAACGTAAAACATGCATCCAATTAAGCTTTTAGAATTCCATTTACTAATAAATAGTATACAAATTAAAATAATGAAAATAAGTCAAAAGAACTTTATTCAGCTAAATAGAGTCTTCTAATATGGATCCCAAATGAAGTAATTTTCTAAGACAGACACCGTTAAGAGGAATCCTAGTAAATTCTTCGCTGCATTATTTTTATCCTGCTGGAAAAACTGGTTTCACTACTGTTTTCTTATTAGGGAGGAAAAAACTTATTTCTCACTGAACTTAAAGTTTCTTCACCAACAAGATCATACTTTTGTAGTTTGCTTGTTTGCTTTTTTATAAATTTACTGAGATATAACTGATATATATAAAGAACTTCACGCATTTAATGTGTACAATTTGATGAGTTTGGATATACATGAACACCAGTGAAAACATCACCACCATGGAGGTAACAGATATATCCAACACTTCCCAAGGTTTCCTTGTTTCTTTGTTTTTGTTTTTTTGTTGTTGTTTAAAAACAAGTCTAAGCTCTTAATGCTCCTCCTCACATATACACTATGTTGCTCAATCAGACATGATATATTGTTATAGGGATCCTTAAACAAACAAGGACCAAGAATTATTATTTTGCACTGAATTATTCATAATGGTTAATTATGTCACTGAAATTCTTCAAACAGCACTAACAGGCACCACTAGCTGGAACTACTTCATTATTCCATAGACATCTTGAGTGGAATTTAAGATACAGGATTCTACAATCTTGCCATTTTTAAAAAACCAACCAGCCATTTTTCATTAGAACATGTAACCCATTTCAAAGGCTGCTCTTTCAAGTTTTTCTTTTCTTCTGAATATTAGTATGGCTCTATCACATGTACTCAGATATGAGATTTGCTGACTGCCCTATCAAAAATAAAAATACCAACTTTACTCAGACTATGGCTTACTCATGACCCTTTAAGAAAAATTCTAGTCATGCTTATTGGTCCTAGGTAAGCCAGTGTTAAAATACTGTTTAATCTGCCACACGCTTGAGGCCTCATTTATAAAATAATGGCAGGGACTTCCCTGGTGGCACAGTGGCTAAGAATCTGCTGCCAATGCAGGGAACACGGGTTCGAGCCCTGGTCCGGGAAGATCCCACATGCCATGGAGCAACTAAGCCCCTGCGCCACAACTATTGAGGCTGCACTCTAGAGCCCGCGAGCCACAACTACTGAGTCCGCGTGCTACAACTACTGAAGCCTGCGCACCTAGAGCCCGTGCTCCACAACAAGCAGCCACCGCAATGAGAAGCACGTGCACTGCAACAAAGAGTAGCCCCCGCTCACCCCAACTAAAGAAAGCCCGCGCACAGCAACGAAGACCCAACGCAGACAAAAATTAATTTATTTTAAAAAATAATAACAAAATAAAATAAAATAAATGGCAGTGAGGGTAGATCTCTAAAGTCCTTGTGTTTCTAAATATCTATAAATACAGCAACTTTTATGAAACACTTTAAAGACATTTCCCCAACTATCAAATCTTAATTTTTAATCTTGAAATAATCTCAAACTTAGAGTTTCAAGAATAGTATGAACTCCCAAATATTCTTCTCCCATGCTCCCCAACTGTCAGCATCTTACATCTGTCTTATACTATCTCTAAACACCTACACCGACATACACGTGCATGCAACGACACACTTTTTTCCAAAACCATCGAGAGTCAGTTACCAGCATAATACCCCATTACTCCTAACACTTCAGTGTCAATTTCCCAAAAACAAGGACATTCCCCTATATAACTACAATACAACCATCATAACAAGGAAATGAATACTGATACAATATTACCATCGAATCCACAGAAACCAGTCAAATTTCTACAATTGTCCCAAAAGCCCCAAATCTTTTTACCTAATGTAAGGGGGTAAGTAAAAATGATCATTTTTAACGGTCTTTTGTAACTTTTTTGTAAAAACTGCATTCTTTTTACAGCACTCATCAAATAAGCTTATTCTAAGATTCTTCTACAAATATTAAACATTTTCCTGAGAAACTTTTTCTAAATTCTATAAATACTATTAATTTGTCACTGCAGTTTTTATATGCTTATTATTTCTAAAAACGTATACGTTAATAAAAGAAAACAGTATGTAAGCAAAGGGAAGATATAAAATACATTCAACATTTTATATTTCATGACGGTAACTTCCTCATAAATACTGGCAGATACTTCCAGATACCCTTATTTATTAACCTATTAAATGAGAGGCAGTTCACTTCCCAAAGATTCCTCTACTAAGAGCCACTACATGAATTACCTCGAATAAAGTAAAATAACCACCATTAAATTTATTGATATAATTACAAAATGAATCCAAAAAAGTCAGATTTCATTTTGAAAAAGAAACTTTTACCTAGAAGCTATGAACAGTGTATTTTTAGGACAACAGAAATACAATTTATAGAATAAAAGTTAACTTCCTAACTAGAGATTTAAAACTAAATTCATTTACACTATGATGAACAAAAATTTTTCACTTAAGAACTGTTTATAACACACTCTGAAATAGGTGCACTCACCCTGAAATACAAAAAATAAGGGCTGATTTAAGCAAATACATGGGATGATTTAGAAAATGCTCAAACCAAACACCACAAGAGAGCAATAATATATTCTTACATATAAGTTGTCAGAATTTAAAGGGAAGAGGATCTGGGCATATGAGCTCTACAAGCGATTCACTGACTTATATGAGTGTGAGTGTGAGCGTGTGTGTGTGTGTGTGTGTGTGTGTGTCTGTGTGTGTGTAGATAAGGGTAGAGTAATATATACAAAGATGTTACCAGTGAAAAATCTTTGGGTGGTGAGAATATGGTGTTCGTTCTCTAAATTTTAAATATCTGTGTTTTCTAATTTTCTACAATGCCTATACTGCTTTCATAAAAAAAAAGTTACTTTCGATTTTAAAAAACACTGCTTCAGGGCTTCCCTGGTGGCGCAGTGGTTGAGAGTCCGCCTGCCAATACAGGGGACACGGGTTCGTACCCCGGTCCGGGAAGATGCCACATGCCGTGGAGCAGCTGGGCCCATGAGCCATGGCCACTGAGCCTGAGCGTCCGGAGCCTGTGCTCCGCAACGGGAGAGGCCACAACAGTGAGAGGCCCGCGTACCGCAAAAATAAAAAAACAAAAAACACTGCTTCAGGCAGTTATCACATCTTAAGGAACTGTTTAATTAAAGTTGAACTTGGGCTTCCCTGGTGGCGCAGTGGTTGAGAATCTGCCTGCCAATGCAGAGGACCTGGGTTTGAGCCCTGTTCTGGGAAGATCCCACATGCCATGGAGCAACTGGGCCCATGAGCCACAACTACCGGGCCTGCATGTCTGGAGCCTGTGCTCCGCAACAAGAGAGGCCACGACAGTGAGAGGCCCGCGCACCGCAATGAAGAGTAGCCCCCGCTCGCCACAACTAGAGAAAGCCCTCGCACAGAAACGAAGACCCAACACAGCCAAAAATATAAATAAATAAAATTGAACTATCAATTCCCAGGTGGCTGTCACTGATGTTTCTCTTTATTCTCCTTTCACTTCTCCTATGAGAAACAAGAACATTTATTAATGTTGAGAGGAGAAATTTTTTTTCTTCACTCACAAACCAATTCTGACAACTTGAGAAAGAAAGAGTATATGAAGAACTCTAAGAATGAAATTAAATACAACAGAAAGGGCAGAATTTAAGATTCTACCTAAATCAATTTAAGCTCCATTTATACAAATATGTGAGCAAATGAGGTCTATGCCAATAGGCAGAGAAGGGGAAAATGATCACATACACAAAAAAGCTAAGACTATGAAGAATAAGACAGTATAAACTTTTGCCGACAAGTTGGAAAAGTGGGTTCTACATCTGAACATGTCTTATCCCTGTCACGTACTGCTAGGGCCTATAGGAAACTGAACCAGTCCTATGCCCGTGGCTTTACCTGACAGTTTAAAACACCACAGGTGTGGTGATCATTTTGTAACATACAGAAATGTCAAATCACTATGTTGTGCACCAGGAACTAGCATAGTGATGTAGGTCAGTTATACTTCAAAAACAAACGGACAGGGACTTCCCTGGCCGTCCTGCAGTTAAGACTCAGCGCTTCCACCGCAGGGGGCATGGGTTCGATCCCCGGTCAGGAAACTAAGATCCCACATGCTGCACAGTGCAGCCCCCCAAAAAGAATAACAGAATAACAAAAACAGACAAACTCACAGAAAAAGAGATCAGATTTGTGGTTACCAGTGGTGGGGGGCAGGGAAGAGGAGGAGCTGGATAAAGGTAGTAAAAAGAAAAAAAAGCCATAAGTGAAAATAATTATTCTCATCAGTGCCTCTCAGTTGTTATCATTCCATGGCTGACATGAGGTAGTGATCTCCTAACCACTGATGATTATCCACAGTTGTAATTTCTTAAAAGAAATTTTCACATATAAACAGACAAGATTCATCAAAGAAAATATACATAAAAGAAGTGGCAATGGTCACATAAAATGCAAAATGTACAAGTGATTAGAAATTAAGATATCCTAGCATCCAGATCTTAATTTCTAAATATTATTCTCCAAAAAAAGAACTAGGGCTTGGAGAAATGATTCCAGACTGGGGCAGAAAAAAGTACAAGAGGAGCCTGGAACATTCTGTCATACAAGAAATTTTTTAAATGCTCAAAAAATAATAGAGATAGTCAAGAAGCCAGCATGAGGGGCTCCCAGTGGCCAACATCTGGGACAATTTGAAAAAGAAAATAAATAAATAATAGACTAACAAATTAAAACCCAGAGAATACAGTAAGAATCCGTAAGTTCATTCAGATATAAATCAATGAATGAACGAATAGGACAGGGGCTGGGAAATTTGTTCCTTACAGTAGGATTCCAAATAACTGTAGAAGGAAAGATGGGTTCAGTCATCTTTTGGCAACTGCCACAGTAATAACTGTTTTAGTCTAGAATCACTGGTGGATGTTAAAACAAATGTGTGGAAATAGGCCAAGAAACAGGGTTATGTGTGTCTCAAGGTATCTCCCCAACACATACACAGAAATAACAAGGGAAGAAATAGTAACTTTACAGTAGAGATCCTGGCAGGCACCACCTTAACAAAGTAGCCAAAGTTACCCTGAATACTGGGACAAACTGCTATCACACGGCTACTGAGGATGCACTGAGAAGGACGCAACATCTTGTCTGTGGTACTCCTGCCAAAAGTGTATAACATGAGTCTAATCAAGGAGAAACACCAGTCAACCCAAAATGAGGGACATATAACACAACAACTGGTCTGTACTCTTCAACAATGTCAACATCATGAAAGATAACAGAAAAACTGAAGGACATTTACAGATTAAAGTATTCTGAAGACACAGACCTACATATAACATCTGATCCTGCACTAGATCATGGAACTGAAAAAATACACTAACGGGACAACTGGCAAAATTTTTGAAAGGTCTGAAAATTTGATAACAGTATTTAATCACTGGAGCACCAGGAAAGTCCCTGAATTCTTGATTTTAACAATTAGACTCTAAGAATTTGTGCTTGTTTTTATGAAATACACATGGATGTTACAAAGATAAGAGAGAATCATGCCTGCAACTTTTTTCTCAAATATTTCAGAAAAACGACATGGGGAAGAAGTGAATGACACAGTGGACTAATATGTTAACATCTGAGGCATTTCAGTCAAGGGCATACAGCAACTTCTTCTACTATCTTTGAAACTTTTTTATAAGAGTGAAATTATTTAAAAATAAAAAGTTTTAGAAAGAGATACTGCTTTTCACCCATCAGATGTGTAAAAAAATTTTAAAAGACGGCCAGTATCCACTGCTGGAAAATATGGTTGAAAACCAGGACTCTGAAACCTAGTGGGAGGAAAGCAAACCAATACAATCTCTTTGCAGGGTAATTTGGAGATTTAGAACGGTCTTTGACCCAGACATTCCATTTAGAAAACCCTAATCTATGAAAACTAAAATATCTGTCTAAATGTGTTTATATAAATGTGAGCACATATTTGTAAATGCACAGAAAAATGTTTTGAAAGATAGGTACTAAACCATTGTAAGTAATTACCTCTGTGGAGAGAAGAGAGATATAAGAGTGAGAAGTAAAAAAGCGACTTTTATCCCTACAAACTTTTATGGTTTATAAGTTTCTTAATTCAAAAACAATTTTAAACAAAGGGGAAAGAGACAAAGTCATGGAGAGGGACTCAAAACTAGGTAAAGAGTTAATCGGATGATAGCAGGCGACCAGCACAGCATGAGAGCCACGCAGAGAAAGAGCCAGGGTTGCTGAAAAAATCTTCCTGAGAGCAGACCAATGAGATCTCTAGGAAAGACAGATGTGTCCCAAAACAATGGTGAGAGTAAGATATTCAGAGCTGAGTTGTCCAATACGGTAGCCACTAGACACACTGAACTTGTGGCTAGTACAAAATGACATGATAGTAGGTAAGATGCACAATGGATTTCAAAGACTTATTATGAAACAAAAGAACAAAATAACTCATTAGTATTTTTATACTGATTACATAGCGAAGAGATATTATTTTAGAAATAGTAAGTTAAATAAAATATATTATAAAAATTAATTTCATATGTTTCTTTTTACTGGTTTAATGTGCCTACTAGCAAATGTAGAATTACTTACGTGGCTCCCAATATATTCCTACTGATAGTGTTGTTCTAGAGACTTTTGATAAAATATTCAATTTGTTCCACTATACCAGATTCTATTAGGGGATACCGTTTACTTCAGACACGTCATCACTTCAGAGTAAGAAGTTCGGCTCTTATGAGTGGTAATCAATTCTGTACTAGACATAAACTTTGCGTTCTCAACCACATACAGCTGACCTTTGAACAGTGGTAGGAGGGACTGAGCCCGGCGCAGTTGAAAATCTGATTATAACTCTACAGTCTGCCCCCAGTATCCATGGTTCCGCATCCACATATTCAACCAACCGCAGATCATGTAGCACTGCAGTACATCTTTACTGAAAAAAATCCACATGGAAGTGCACCTGTGTAGTTTAAACCCATGTTGTTCAAGAGTCAACTGTACATGATATAACTAAATACCTTATAAATATGAAGATCTAACTTTTCCACAAATCAGACTATGCAAATTTGAAGTCATTATTTTATAATGCAGGATAAGAAGTATTAGAAAAACACTGATATCCACTCCATCCCAAAGAACAATTTTTTTTATAAAAAATCAAGAAAAGTCACACAAAAAATTGTACACGAATGTTCACAGCAGCATTATTCATCATAGTCAAGAATTGGAACCAACCCAAACAACATCACTGATGAATAAATAAAATGTGGTATAGCCATGCAAGATTATTCAGCAATAAAAAGGAAGGAAATACTGATACAAGCTTCAACAAGGATGAATCTTGAAAACACTATGCTAAGGGAAAGAAGTCGGTCAAAAAAAACCATGTATTGAATGAATCCATTAATATGAACTATCCACAATAAGCAAATCTACACAAACAGAAAACAAATTAGTGGTTAACAAGGGGTGTGGGATTGGGAGGTGAGAACAGGGAGTGACTGCTAATGGGATACGGTTTCTTCTGGGAATGATGAAAATGCCCTAAAATTGATTAAAGTAATAGTACAACTCTATGAATATACTAAAAACCACTGAATCGTACACTTTAAAATAGGTGAATTATATGATATGTGAATTATATCTCAATAAAACTGTTCTTAAAAAGAAAAGTAAAAAATTAACCAACACAGAAAAACAAATACAAAAAAATTCATATCAATCTTACTGAGAACACTCTGAGGTCTTTCCTTTATTCTGATAGTCCATTATACACTGAATAAGATGGTTATTTTCATCCAACATCTGAAATGAGAAAAAGTTTATTGTAAATCTAGTGCAACAATTAATAAAAAATTCAGATTTCTAGAAACATTTATCTCTACAGGAACTGAATCCACACAGGTCTTTTTTTATACATACTATATAGCTCAGCACAAAAGATCTTATTTTATACCTTTGGAATGTTATCATGTTTAATCAACATTTTTTAATTTTTTTTTTTTGGCAGTGCTGCCCGGCTTGCAGGATTTTATTCCCTGACCAGGGATCGAACCCGCGCCCCCTGCAGTGGAAGCGTGGAGTCTTAACCATTGGACCACCAGGGAATTCCCTAATATTTCTATTTCAATTATTCTCCCTCTGAATTATTACCTGAAGCTCAGCACAGAAAATTTGGAGTTTCTTTTCTGTTCAAACATTTAATTACCTCTACTATCTGAAATAGAAGTTTTGCCTTACTAAGACTAAAAGTTAAGAGGGAATTCCCTGATGGTCCAGTGGTTAGGACTCTGAGCTTCCACTGCAGAGAGCACAGGTTCAATCCCTGGCAGGGGAACTAAGAGCCCCCAAGCCGCGGGGTACAGCCAAAAAAAAAACAAACAAAAAAGACTAAAAGTTAAAAGTCCAAGTTGGCTTTGCATCATTGTAATGCTTTGTCTTAGTGAAAAAAAAATATCTGTCTTTATCCAGAATAAGCTCATGAAACCTTCAACTCAGGAGGCTTAAGGAGATAGCTGGCTAGTTTCCAAGTTTTACACAGCATAGTTTTGTGATTCTCCAAATATGCAATAATCAATTACAATAATTTCTAGGTAAGTACTGTAATATTTATCGCAGACTCTATGAGCCTACCTTATAATTTAATTGTCCCCAAAGTTTAAAAATAAGAAGCATATCAATTTATCATACTATCATAACAATTCAAAGCAAAACTAGCTTTAAGGGTTAAATAATTCATCTAAGCAAAGTGGCACTGAGGAAAAAGCACTGATGTAGCAATTAAAAAGCCAGCTAGTTTTAGTACCAGCTTTGCTACCCTGTGAAAACCACTTAAGATTTCAGGGTCTCAGATTTATCAAGTGACAGGAGTAGATGTTCCTCCTAAAACTGCCCCACCCTTCCAGGATTCAACGAAAGCATGAAGTACAATACCATAACCACTCTTTCTCACTAATTTAGTTAATGTAATTCTTTTAACTAAACACGAAAAAACAGAAAAAAATACTGTGCATATGATTCATATCGCTGGAAAAAAATATTAACATGCCCTTCTAAAAAATGTAGTTTTCTTCTTAATCATCAGATGCCAAAAAATTTGTCTTTAAAATGTGTTAATACAATCTCCAATCTAACGATTTCACAACCTATCTTCTCGGATTCTTCAACCTAATAAACTTCACCATTAGAATATTTGTCTCATACTTAACCTCAATCCCTCACACTATAGAATGAGGCACTTAATTTGTAATCCTTTTTCTCTCCTCGGCTGAGGATGAAAACTTTAACTGATCAGCATCTCCTGAATTAATCACCCATGATAAATATCTTTAGGTGTATGTAAGAAAAACTCTTTAGAGAAAAAAAAAAGAAAAACTCAGAACTTTTCTACAGGCCAAAAATAAAAAGCGAAGCCTTCCAGAAACACGTTTTGCCTATGTGTACTTGGAGCTATTTGCCAGGCCGCAGACTTAGCCCAGTACGCTACACAAAAAGCACTGCATTTTCAGGCACTGCCAAGCCGGTTTGTTCATAAAAATAAAGCAACAGTTGGGCAAATGTCAAATGCCACACTACAAAGAACCTGAGAGTCAACAGAAGCCAATTAACATAATCTACCGGGTGTAGGATGGTATCCTGAGTGGTACTAGAAGTTGACTTCTCTTCAATTTTCACCTTTGTTCCGGTGCATAAAACAAAACCGAAATATTTAAGGTAAACTGCAAAATTTTCTAAGTAACTTTTCAAAGTCTGGTTAACTAAAACTCAGAACGCTGCCTTGCTCGTAGGCAACAAGGGGTAGAGAATAAAGAACCTTTGTGTCTCCAACTGGCAAGTAACAGCAACGACAGCACAGCTCCCTGTGTATTTATCACTACTTCTGCAATTGATCACGAGAATCAGACTGTCTCCATTACTCGACTGTAAGCTCCGTGAAGGCAAGGACCATGCTCACCACCGCAGCCGCGGCGCCTGCAGTAGGCGATCAATGAGTATTCGCTGCAGCTGTAGAGGTAAGGGGTACATCCAGAAGGAAGGAGGGACTCCGAGAGAACCCCGAAATCCAGAGGGTTCTCCCTCGCCCGCCCCTGAGCCTCGACTAAGGTTCCCTGCCGCGTCCCCCAAGTTCTGGTGAGAGCTCCCCAACTCGGCCGGAGTTTGCAGCTCTGCGCGGGGAGACAGCCAACGCTCCGGCTTCCCCTCGGGCCCCCGGCGACCCTAGGTGAGGTCTGCACAGAGCCGCCAAGGCGCGCGGGGCGGGGCGACGCCAAAGTAACTCCGGAGCGACGCGCGGGGCCGCGGGGGGCGCGGGCCGCGGAAAACAGCCCTTCCCCGCGCGGCCGCCACCGCCGGGTGCACGCGCCCCGCCGCGCGAACGCCGCCCCATCCCTAGAGAAATCGGGCGCCAGTTGCTTAGGCTTTTGTGCCTGTAGGAAGGAGCCAAAACGCGCACAAAACTCCTCGAGAGAACCGGTTCGCCCCCTTCCGCCACCCACTCGGGCGCAGCCCGCGGCTCGGGTTCCCACACCCACCCGCCTCCCAGCAGGCCCGCCTCCGCCCCCAGCCCGGCCGACTCCCGGCCCGGCCCCCGTGTCCCTTCCAAACGCGGGCAGGGCCTGGCATCTCCGACCCCACGCGGTTTCACCTTCTGAATCGCAGCGGGAGTGATCTCCCCCTTGCCGCGCTGCCTCGGGGCCGCGAACGCCACGGACATGTTGCCGCCGTCACCACTATCGGCAAGTCCCAAGCGCTCCGGGTGAACGGCAAACTGGGGGAAAGACGCCGGTCTCTCGGGCCGAACCACGTCGAGAACGCGGGGAGGGGGGATGCTCCAGCGCCCGACGGGCAGCCGGCCGGCCCAGCCTGGACGGGGAACTCTGGCCCGTACTAGTCCAGTTTCTGCGCGGTACTTTGGAACCACAGCCCCGGCAGAACTTCCCTGCTCTTGATCGCCCTCCCGTTCCTCCACCTTTCCTTCCGCGCCACCCCCCGGTCCCCTGCGCTTGTGGTAGGGCCGCGCCCCAGCCCTCCCTCCGTTTCAGCGATTCAGGAAATGGTCCCGCCGCCGCGGGAGAGGGAGCGGCTTGGGCAGCCCCTGTCACAGGAAATGCGAGCGCCCGAGCCGGCCCGCCCCTTTCGCGCGGGGCCGCTTTCCTCCCGCTCCGCGCGCTGGAGCGTCGCTCCGGCTGCGTTTCGGCGCTCTGCTGTAGACCGCGTTTAGTTTTTCCAACTTCATCCTTACCCGCTTCGGGGAAGAAGTGGCCTCCCCGAGCTGTCCGGGTACCCCGGAGATGGGAGGAGGGAGGTCAGGACCCGGGAGTTCGTGCCAACCCGTGGGGCATCTGCCAAGATGAGGCAGAGTTGGGAGGACGAGGGGAACGCGGATTCGCTGGTTTGAATGGCTCAGCTACGCCCCCAGCGCGCACCTCCGAGTCCACGGTCTCGCGCGCACACACAGTCGTTCTTAACAATTGGAAAGTAAGCGCGACGCAAAATCGGGAAACGAAGGCTGTGTCCTGCACTCGGGAGCAGGCGGCCAAGTTGGCTGGAAAGGCCACAGTTGAAGAGTTCACCTCTTAGGATAAACCCTTGTCAGAAATGTGGGTCGATTTCTTCTGACTTGCATCTTCGGAATTAACTTTTGAAATAGGGCACCCTTGCTCTTTTCTTTTGCAATATTTAGTGGCTTGTAAATTAGGCCCAAGCTACCAGGCTTCCAATCAGTGTGAGGCAAAAAGCCATAGCTTTCAAATTTTGTAAGGGACATGGGCAAATGTGTGTAATGTGTTGGTGTGGGGTTTACTACTATGGTGTAAATTTAGACTTCCATGTAACACAAAGGAAAAGTTTAAAAGTGTTACCCGACATTAATGAGGCTCAAAAATCAATCCCTCAGTTTATGTATAAACTAAATCGGAAAAAATAAAGGAAATTTTCATATTTTAAAATTTATGTTTCAAATAAATGCTCTTCACAAAAAGGTCATGAGTTTCATTCATTCAGCAAATTTGGGTGCATTTTATGTGCTAGGCTTTATGCTAGGCACCTAGGATACAGCTGTGATAGAGTTGAGAGACCAGAAACAAATATGTACGTATGTAAAGCACTAACAGGGACTTCCTTGGTGGTCCAGTAGTGAGGATTCTGCCCTTCCACTGCAAGGGGCACGGGTTCTATTCCTGGTTGGGGAAATAAGATCCCACATGCCACATGCTAAAAAAAAAAATTAAAGTACTAAGAAAGACTAGCAAACAGGGAACTGAGAGAGAGTGACAGAGGCACTCGGTGTGGGTTAGGGTGGGAAGTCCCCTCGGTTATATTTAAACTGAGGCCTAAAGGATGAAAAGGCTCAAGCCATCCTAAAAATAAAAGTAAGATGATTTGTACTCCTACAAATAGTAGTTACTTTTAGGAATTTAATTGTCTTTCACTACCCTAAGCCTTGACAAAAATACTCTGGTATATTTGGACATAATGTAATACATCAATTTAGAAAACCTATACCTATTGAATTCAGAACAGAAACGAAATCCATCACTAAGTCTTTCAAGATGAAAGCCTGGCTGCCATCATCTTGTCTTGATGTTTACACAAACGTGCCTTAATAGTTAAAAACAATATTTCAGTAGGAGAAATGAAAAATACTCTTACTGCTTCAGTTCTGGCTGCTAGGCAGATAGCACAGAAATTTTAGAAGAACGACATGAACCAGTAGGAACGCGGTCTGAATTACTATATCCGAGAAAAAAAAAATGTGCTAAGGGGACTCCTATTCCAAGGAGGTACCCAGAGATGGGTACATTTTTTGTCTAAATTACAGTTTCCCAACAGCAGGAAAGGAAATCAACAGAATGGGTAAGAGATCTGCTTAAGGTGTTTATTCCTTCAGAGTAGCATGCTAGAGCCTAGGGCACCCCGAGCCTCTAGGCATGGACCACAGTTTTCTCTGATACCATGTGTGCCATAAAAATACCAATATTTTCTATGTGTCCATCACATGAAATCAGAGGGGTAGCACTGGTGTAAAGATCCATCCAAAAATACAAATGATCTCCCCAAGAGAAGACACTTTTTTTTTTTTGAGAAGACACTTTTTAAAAGGGACTTTATCTTACTCTTAAGCATCCACTGTAAACCAGTCAATCAGCTTGACCTGGAAAAGTGGAAAATTCAGAAAGTGATAAGGAACGTTGTAGCCTGGAGGAACTTTCTTAGAATTTTGGAGTCTTTGTACCTGTAAAAGCCCTGAGTTAGAAAAAAGATAGAAGCATCTAGTAAATCCTGTCTCACTTCGCCATTAAGAGAGAGGAATCCCAAGGTACAGATTGAGTGGTATCAGAGCTGGAAAGAAAAGAATAGAGTCCCCAGCATTTAGTTAAGGAGAAAACAGAGAATGAATACGAGCAGTTGGCCCAAGTTTGAGAAATGACTCTGGGAACTTAAAAATGAGCTACCCAGGCAACCATCTCCCCAACCAGAAAAATCAGTCCCATTATTTAAATTGTTCTTGGATTGAGACATCTGAAAAAGGAATTGAGATCACATAATGAAGATGTGAAAGGTTTTTTAGAATATACAATAGCTCAGAGTAAATAAAATAATCTGGATGAACAATTAAGTGTTGATTATTCACACTAATGAATGTAGTACAAACCAAAAAAAGGTAATAAGGAATTATCCATGCTTGATTTTCAAATATGCTTCAATTTTTTATTTGTTTTACATGAATCTGTATTCCTTAAATGTATTTCACTGAAGTGATAGCTTGAAGTGCTGTAGGAATACGCTCAATATTTAGTGAAACTGTATAATCATGGCATTAAAATTACCTTAATCCACAAAAGAAATCATGAATTTGCAGATAATTGAGATTACTTTCATACAAACATTTCTTTAATACTTATTGTTTTATAATTAGTAGAATCTCTGTACTATCAAACTAGCTGATATTTTAAGCCCCAGTGCTGCTATAAATTCTTATAATACATTGGGAAGGCACAGACCAAGCCTGTCTGCTTGTAATTGGGCTCAGAGCAAAACCCCTCAGGTAATATCTTTCAAAATATTTCTCTGCTTACTGTCACCATGGCATTTGATGAGTTATTTTGAGTTGTGGCTTCCACAGATTTCAAGACTATAAGGTGAAGAGCATACATCTATATATATAATCATTATTCCAGGCAAGAACAAATCACCTTTCCCAATTCTTCATAAAAGACTTTATTTTCAGTACCCCAGAAGATTTCATTCAAAGTAGACTATAACTTAGGCCTCTCTGGCACATTTCCATTTCTTCTTATAGTATCAAATATTTAATGAATTAAGAAGGAGCTGAATCAATTATATTTGGGGATTTAATGTTATAAGAAAGTATTGCTTCAAAAAAATTAGTTTCTATGGGAAGCTCTATGCAATCGTAACTCACTGTGATGGATGCCCAAGTTTGGAGTTCCCAGTTCGTCCACCTGTGGTATGATACTGGACAGGGCATTCACCTTTCTAAAAAACAGCCACCCTATTTAAAAGGCTATTAGAAATAATAAATTGTTTAATCATTTAGTTAGCATTTATTATGCACAGCCACTGTGCTAAGTGATAGTCTTACCTTAGATTCTTTAAGATTGTGTCAATTTTAACAGGTAAAATATGCAAAAACACGTGATATTATAAATTACTAAACAAGGATAAGATTTGTACTTAATAATCTAATAAGAAGAGAAATACATACTTCAAGACTAGAAATGGTCCAAAATACTTGGTAGTCTATCCTTGAGATAGTTTCTGGCAATAATTTAGAGATCATATGATGTTTTTTCCTGTTTAACATGTTTCCTGACCTTGTGCATGATGTGCAGTTACTTTACCTCTAGTAAAAGAATATAAGTGTTGAACTCCTTCACAATTTATAGAATTTATAATTTCCCTATGAATTCATAGCTGCTTTCCCTATGAATGGGTATGATAGGCACAATAATTTCATCCTCACAAAGATGACTACTTCCCAATCTTCAGAACCTGTGAATATGATAGGTTACATGGCGACATGGAATTAAGTTTCCAGATGGAATTCAAGTGATTTACCAGCTGACCTTAAAGTACAAAGATTAACCTGAATTATTTGAGTGAGCCCAGTGTAATCACAGATATCCCTAAAAGGAGAACAGTGAGGCTGAAGAGTCGTAATCAGAGAGATGGCACCTTGAGAAAGAATTGACTGGACATTGCTGGCTTTGAAGATAGAAGGGGGTCATAAGCCAAGGAATGTGGGTGATCTCGAGATGCTGGAAAAGGCAAGGAAGCAAATTCTCCCCTAGAGCCTCCAGAAGTAACAAAACCCTGCCAACACCTTAATTATAGCCCAGTGAGACCCTTTTGGACATCTGACCTCTAAAACTGTAAAGTAATAAATTTGTGTTGTTTTAAGCTTTAAGTTTGTGATAATTTGTTCAAGTAGCAATAGGAAACTAATACAATGTTTATTCCCCATCTAACATTTATGGTTGAATTATGCAATGTGCACTAAAATATTGATGTTATTCAATATGTTACAAACTACTGTCCTAATTATATACTAAGCTAACTTATCAATCACATTTATTGTATATTTTCTATAAAAGAAAAATAATAGCATAATATTATAGTGCAGTCCTGTAGACACCATGATTTCAGCCTTCTGGCCTCCAGAATTGTGACAGAATAATTTCTGTTTTAAGCCACCAGGTTTGTGGGAATTTATTATGGCAGCTATAGGAAACTAATACAGATGCCAAGGTAATTCAATAGAGAAAAGATTGTTTTGGAACAACAATCCATGTTTCATCCATGTTTTTAAAAATGAACTTTGACCTTTTCCTCACATAGACACAAAAGTTAACTTGAAAGAGACTGTGGACCTAAACATAAAAAATAAAACTATAAAACTTCTGAAACAAAAAATTGGAGAAAATCTTCATGACCTTAGGTTAAATATTTCTTAGACGTAACCAAAAGCAAGAAGCATAAAAGATTGATAAATTGGATTTCAATAAAATTTAAAAATCTCCTCTTCAAAGGATTATAAGAAAATGTAAAGGCAAGTTATACTCCATGAGAAAATGTATGAAAACAAAGAACCTGTATCTAGAATATTTAAAGAACCCTTACAACTCAGTAAGAAGACAAACAACCCTATTAACAAAAATGAACAAAAGATTTAAAGACTTCACAGTAATGAAGTGGCCAATACATACATGCAGGTTTATTATGGGTTTTCTAAGCTGAATTTCTTTCATTTATCCTGCTTGTTGTTAATAGTTTTTCCTGAATCTGTTGCTTGATTCTTTTGTCAGTTTTGAAAATTTCTAAACAAACTATCTTTACATGTTTCTGCCCTATTTTTCTCTCTGCTATTGTTCTGGTACTGAAACTATACAAACATTAGGTTTTTCAGCATATCCAAAATGTTTTAAATTCTTTTTCAGTGTTCTCTGTCCTTTTACCTCTCTCTGCTTTGATATGGAGGGGTTTTTTTCTTTGTTTGTTTTTTTTTTTTCGGTGCATCCATTAGTTTTTATTTTTATTTTTATTTTTTTTTTACATCTTTATTCATTAGTTTTTATTTTTAATCATTCTTACTAGTAATTCACAGAGAAAACTTTGAATTTCCAAGATATGGAGATTTTATATACATATAAAACTATCTTCTAGTTCTCCACTTCTCTCTTCAACTATATCTACGCTGATTTTAAATCCATTTATTGAACTCTTAATCTCAATTAATGTAGTTAATTTAGTTTTCATTTCTACAATTTCCAATATGTGCTTTAATGATAGTTCTAGTCCCTGCTGAAAATCTTGATCTTGTCTTTAACCCCTTGAATATAATTATCTTATTTGTTTTAAAAATCTGCATCTGATAACTCCATTATCTAGATGCTATATTGTCTGCTGTTTCTCTTGTTCTTTGGTCACACCATCTTTTGTGTGTGCCCGGTTATTTTCGATTGAGTACATGATACTGCAAATGAGAAAGTGTAGTAATTATTTGAGCTTCTACCTGATCTTATCTTCCTCTACAAAGGATTTACTTTTGCTTCTGGCAGGTAGCTAATCATCTAGGGGCACTAGCAATGCTTTATCCCAGTGCTTCCCAACTTTTTGGCCTTAGGAACACTTTACCCTCTTAAAAATTACTGAAGATCTCAAAGAGCTTTTGTTTAAGTGGGTTATACCTATCAATATTGATCGTATAAGAAATTAAAACATTTTACTTATTAATTCATTTAAAATAGTAAACTCATTACATATTGATATGTATGTTTTATATATTTCTATTAAAAAACTATATTTTCCCAAATTTCAAAAATTAGTGAGAAGAATGAGATTGTAAATCTCATTCATGTCTGGCTTAATAAAATATAGTTGTATTCTCATATCTCTTTCTACATGCAAACTGTTGCAATATGTTATTTTGGTTGAAATATAGGGAAAAAACTCACAAAGATATGTATTAGAAAATAGAGGAGTATTTTTTATAGCCTTTTTAAATCACTGCACATCCATCATTCAGTGAATTTCAATCATTGGGTCTCCTTTGATACTAGACCAGTGCTCAAAAGGTGATAGTTTCTTAAAGTTGGTTGAAACACTATTTAGAATCCTATGACTGAACTTTGATTATTACATTAAAATCCATTGGTCTACAGCAATTTGAATGTCTTTTTTAAAAATAAATTTTATTTATTTATTTATTTATTTATGGCTGTGTTGGGTCTTAGTTGGTGTGTGCGGGCTTTCTCTAGTTGTGGCAAGCGCGGGCCACTCGCCATTGCGGTGCATGGGCTTCTCCTTTCAGTGGCTTCTCTTGTTGAGGAGCGTGGGCTCTAGGCACGTGGGCTTCAGTAGTTGCGGTACGTGGGCTCAGTAGTTGTGGCTCACGGGCTCTAGAGCACAGGGTCAGTAGTTGCGGTGCTGGGGCTTAGTTACTCCATGGCATGTGGGATCTTCCTGGACCAGGGTTCAAACCTGTATCCTCTGCATTGGCAGGCAGATTCTTAACCACTGTGCCACCAGGGAAGTCCCAGTAAAGTTTTTAATTTTAAAAAAATTTATTTTATTTACTTATTTTGGGCTGTGTTGGGTCTTTGCTGCTGTGCACAGGCTTTCTCTAGTTGTGGCGAGCAGCAGCTACTCTTTCGTTGAGGTGCGCAGGTTTCTCATAGTGGTGGCTTCTCTTGTTGCAGAGCACGGGCTCTAGGTGTGCAAGCTTCAGTAGTTGTGGCACGTGGGCTCAATAGTTGTGGCTCATAGGCTCTAGAGCACAGGCTCAGTAGTTGTGGCACACAGGCTTAGTTGCTCTGCGCCATGTGGGATCCTCCCAGACCAGGGATCGAATCCATGTCCCCTGCATTGGCAGGCGGATTCTTAACCACTGCGCCACCAGGGAAGTCCCAGTAAAGTTTTTAATTATGGGAAAGTTGTCAAGTTCATGGTGATGAATACAAGTCTTCCAAAATTCTAATTTTTGCTTAAAAGCTTGAATTTTATCTTTTGAAACACATACTGTTGTTTTTTTGAAATGACAGGCTAATTTTGTTCATTTTCAAGAAATGCCTGCCCAAATTATAACTCTGAATAACCACAGTGTGTCAGTCATTCTTTCAAGTATAAATGGTGTTCAACAAGAAAGGGGGCTGGTTCAGTTAGCAACTCAAATATTTTAAAAAGTGCTTTTTCTCAAGCTAACTATCTTACTTTGGAGGCAGCAGAGGTGCTTTATGAGTACTGCCCATTATGTCATTCTGAATATTAAAAAGACAGGTATTCAAGAGACAAGATTTAATAAAATTAATAATTTACTGCTTATTCAATGATATTCTAAAATGAAACTGGCATTTTTTTCCATAGGTGCTTAGTGGTAAAAAATACAATGTTTACTAGCACAGTTTGGTACTACTGCCTCGATTTACTCTAAGGCTCTAACAGTTTTACCCATTTCTTTTGCACTGTGAATGTAAGTATCCACACCGTGAAAGGGCAAATACTGTTTTAGTGTTATCACTATAGGCTTGACATTGTGAATCCCTTGAAAGGTTTCTGGGTACCTCCAAGATCTCTGAACCACAGTCTGAGAAACACTGCTTTATTCCAATCATGGATTGAGATGATTCAAAGCTCAATGTTAGTCCCTGTGAGAACAGGTCTATTTTTGTTTCACTCTTACTTTGGGGCTGTGGCCCCCTGAGTCCCAAACAAAAGCCTAGGTGTTTTTCATGACCTCTATACCCTGACAGACTTTGAACTCCAGTTTTTGTTTATCAAAGGTCTCCTTCTCATCTAGTGAGTGCTTTGGAAATAGGCAAATACCTCCAAGGAAAGATGCTAGGCTTACTCTCTACGAGTTTTCCTTCTCTTCTGAATCTTGGCACCACAAACCCTAGTTGGAGTCAGCATACATAATTTTAAAAAAATACTTTGTTCAATATTTCTAATTGTTCTCAATAGGCTATTTGGCTCAAACCATCAAGGCTGTCATTGCTGGAAGCCTCTAAGCATTAAACTTTCTCATTGTTGTTTTTATTGTTTAAGTATAAACTATGCTTGCTGTAAAAATTTTTAAATAATACAGTTATACACATAAAGTTTAGAACAGTAACTTCTCTTTCCTTACCATGTCTCCCCATTCTCCTTCCAATTCCTGGCCTCCTGCAAAGAAAACCACTTTTGTCAAATTGGTGTATGTTCTTTCACTCTTTTTTTTTTGTCTGTATACTTACAAATGTATATTTATACATATATACATGTTAAAAATATATAAATGGGTTCATGCTACATTTTTACTTTCCTAATTTCTCTCTTACAGAATAATCTTAACTTTTTAGTTAACTCAATGATTAGTAACAATAGTTAACATTTTTCAAGTGCTTATCTGTGTCAGGCACTGCCCTATGTGCACTAACACATTATGTCATTTGCTCTTCACAACAAGCTTATGAAGTAAGTATTATTACCCTTGTTTTACAGATCAGGAAACTAGTTTTTTGTTTGTTTGTTTGTTTGTTTGTTTTGCGGTACGCGGGCCTCTCACTGTTGTGGCCTCTCCCGTTGCGGAGCACCGGCTCCGGACGCGCAGCCTCAGCAGCCATGGCTCACAGGCCCAGCCGCTCCGCGGCATGTGGGATCTTCCCAGACCAGGGCATGAACCCGTGTCCCCTGCATCGGCAGGCAGACTCTCAACCACTGCGCCACCAGGGAAGCCCAGGAAACTAGTTTTTTGTGAAGTGAAATATACCTGCCCAAAGCCACACTGTTAAGCTGCAGTGTCAATGTGAATCCCAAATGTGTCAATTAATCCTTGTCAACATTTTAATGCTATCATATTTGTGAAATAAATGCTAAAATACATCATAACACTTTCAAAATGTCTTTCAATCAAAGCTATATACATATTTTCTACCAATGTCAATTTCCTCGTTCTGATATTGTACTATAGTCAATAAAATGTAACATACTGGGTAAACTAAGTGAAGGGTACAGGAGACCATTCTGTATTATCATTGTAACTTCCTGTGAATCTACAATTATCTTAAAATAAAAAGTTACATACTGTATGATTTTATTTATATAAAATTTTTGAAATGACAAAATTATAGAGATGAAGAACAGATTCGTGGTTTCCAGGGTTGGGGGAGGGAAGTAGGATGGGTATGACTGTAAGTGAACAGCACAAGGGACCTTTGTGGTCATGGAACAATTCTGTATTTGATTGTGGTAGTGCGTATACCAATCTACACATGATAAATTGCATAGAACTATGCACACATACACAAATGAGTACATGTAAAACTGGTAAAAGCTGAGTAAGTTTGTGCCAATGTCATTTTCCTGGTTTTGATATTGTACTATATTTATGTTAAAATATTACCATTGGGGGAAGCTGGGTGAAAGGTACAGGGGACCACTCTGCACTATTTTTGAAATTTCTTGTGATCTATAATCATGTAAAAAGAAAAAGAAAAAATCATATTATTCAACAAGGACACCAAGACACTTTTTAAATAACAGCTTCTTGCAAATGTTGGTTTACCATAACATTGTAAATTTCAGAAACTCTTGAAACGTTAGAGTGAATTGGTTTGGTTAGAAATTTTTTTTCTTTTTTAGTAAAACCAGACTTTTCAAGAGTTTCTAATATTAAAGAAAAAGATGGGGGGCCTGGGGGGCTAAATACAAATTGCTTTTAGTAGTCAACTAAAACTCTGAATTAAGTATTTGGAATTGAGGGTATGGAGTTCTCCTCTTTTGTGGGTACCCTTTTTTCTTTTTTTAGTTAAGGTTGGTTTCACCAAGCTTAAGATCCTCCCCGATGGAAAACAACAAACATGGAAAGTAATAACAATACTTAAACTTACCTGGCTATTACTATCCACTAGGCACCATTTTAAGTTATTTATACCTATAAATACATTAAATCTCAGATGAACACTTTTCTGCCAGATTTTAAATATTCCCATTTTATTGATGAGGACAAAGAGACAAGAGTTGTTTCACAGGTAGTAATGTTGTGCCAGATTATACAGACTTTATAGAACAGTTAAATTTGCAGATATCTTTCAAGTTAGCATAATTTGGGCTTTCAGAAAATTTCTTTGGTTAAAATAGTATTATCTTAATTCCTATCATTAACATTAGTTTGATGGACTATTTGCTCATTTGCTCTATTTTGATCACAAGGCAGAAATGGACAAAAGAAATGAAAAGAGAGAAAGAGCGCGAGCAAGTGCAAGGACAAATGAAAATTCGAAAATTATAACTGATTTCTTTGGGTTAAAATAATGTAAGATAACGAAGGATGGAGGGGAAGAGAAAGAGAGAGAAGGACATTTTAGAATTTGAATCCAAAAATAAGAGGTTGAAAATTAACTTACCACTGGTTCTCTAATAGGTTTGCGAAAACAAAAATACCTGATCTTTGAAGTTCTCACTATTAAGCCCTAATCTTTGAGGGTCATTTTAATAACCCCACTCCTGGAGCAACACCAGCGTAGGAAAATTGGGACACACGCGCCAGGCACTAAGGATAGCAGAGGAACACAGTCGACTTGCACGCACAGCCTGGAAACAGCGGAAGGCCACGAGGATCCCTGAGCTGTCCCCGTGGTCACTTCCGATGGCATCTTGAGCATGTGCAAGCACTTCCGGGTAGCATGTGGCCGCAGGTGCGACTCCTCTGACCCCTCGACTGAGGCAGTGTGGGACTCATAGCGGATATTGCGGTAGCCCTGCGCCAATGGCGTCTCAGTATGACCGGGCAATCACTGTCTTCTCCCCGGACGGACACCTATTCCAAGTGGAATATGCCCAGGAAGCGGTAAAGAAAGGATCCACCGTGGTGAGCGAGCAACTCTTCTTTACCACCCTTCTGTGCCCTCAGGCCTCCTTACCCTGCTGCCCCAGCGCATCACTCAGTGTAGGGGGACAAGAAAAGAGTCTCCCACGTGTGAAAATTGCCTCCTTCCTTTATTGAGGGAGATGCTGTTCTGAAATGTGGGATGGAAGCGGTGGAGTTAAAAGTTGGTAGATTTCATAGGTTTCCGTTGTGCAACTGCCTTTAACAGTCGCTGTAAACGTTTAATTAGTGTGTGTGTGTGTGTGTGTGTGTGTGTGTTGTAGCCTTGACTGTAGAAGAGATATTAATGCTGTGTCTGACTTGTAAAGAAAGAAAAGACTTCTTTCAGCCTGTAACAGCCTGCCTGAAGGCACACTGCCCACTTCCTCAGGATTTGGCAGACACATAGAAAAGTAATAATTACAGTAAAAATCAAACATGGCCATCCCTGAAATGTGGCTTAAATCGATGTAAAATTAAATCTTTGTTGAGGGAATGGTTGAAAATGCTAATCTACTCCAACACTTTCACATTTTAAAAATAATTGTCCAAAAATTTACTCCTGGATACTTAGCAGCCTTCTAGAGGCTTTAAGCCCAAGAATCTCCACTCTTTTGCCATTTCCACTACTTTTGGTTTGGTTTTTAAATAATACTGGAATTCCTTGAGAGATTATACCCTCCTTTAAATTGATATATCCACATTTCTGAAAAACTTTAAAACATTCAGGGCAGCAGTAATGCTCCTGCCAAGTTTTAATTATATTTAATAATCTTGGTGATTTATAAAAATTTAAAAGGACAAAAGTGCCTTGGTGACCAAAGATATATTACCCCAAATGGTCCAGATCCTAGCCTTTAAATTCAGGAGGATCCAGTTTTTTTAAATCTTTCAAATTTCATGTGCATGTTTGTTGTGTATCTTGGAAATTGACACACTAGCTATGACAATACGCAGTGCATTTCTAAGTCTAGAAGTATCTGTATTTTCTCTCACTTTCCATACCAACTTAGTTATGAAAGGAAGTAATTCACTTTTATCATAAATCTATCAAATGTAAAGTGGTAAAAAAAATAACACTAGAAAGAATCTTACCATTTTTTGAAGTATTTTTCTATTTAATTGGGCCCTCTAGTTTTACTTCTGTTTTGTAAGTCATTCTTTTGGAATTGTAAATTTAAGAAAAGCCTGATGTAGCTTAAACCAAAAGGGTACCATTTTGATAAAAACAAAAATTATATAATCCCCAGCATGCCATGAAGCATATGGTTAGAAAATAATGCCCGAGTTTTAGAACCTAAAATAAAGGGAGTAATGGGAGAACACTGAGGTGTAATAAGAAACCGCATTGGCTATTTAAAATGTTTTAAGAATGATATGGAATTGATTGATGGTTCCTTTGTAATGAACTGTAAGAGGGTAAGGATATAAAAATACCTATAGTGGGCATTTTTAAAGACACATTGGAAGGATGAGACAGTTTTGTCTCAGGATTCTGAAATTATAATTTGCATCTTTGTATGGAGTTATTCATTGTGTTTCCTTGAGGGCACTATGACCTTTCACATGGGGTAAAGTTTACAATGGCACTTGTTTATTAAAATATGGCACAAAATATTCTGTTTATAAATGACAGTTGATATGATGAGTTATAAATAAGCTGAGGTTGGCCAGTTGTGACCAGTATGTAGATACGATATTATTTGGTAATACAAAAAGTTATATGGGCCACAATTAGAGTCCTTGGGTTCTGCTTCCTTTTTTTTTTTTTTTTTTTTTTTTTTTTTTTTGTTGGATTTTACCTCTCAAAGTCTTAGTAAATATAAGCTATGTGCCCCACCTGTTTGCTATTGAAGAACAGAACACACATGTATGGTCTGAATGTCTCACGAGCTGGAAGTGACAAACCTGATTCTTACATACTGTTTTGGTTTTTTTTTTGCTGTACACGGGCCTCTCACTGTGGCGGCCTCTCCCGTTGCGGAGCACAGGCTCTGGATGCGCAGGCCCAGCGGCCATGGCCCATGGGCCCAGCCGCTCTGCGGCTGTGGGATCTTCCCGGACCAGGGCACGAACCCATGCCCCGTGCATCGGCAGGCGGACCCCCAACCACTGTGCCACCAGGGAAGCCCAAGTTCCCTTTTATATAAATGAAAAATACGTTTGAATAACATTTCGAAGAGGTAATACTTTCTTTTTAGGGAAGAAAAAAATGAATCCTTCACAATATTCCCATGAAAAGGTTAAGGTTTATTATCCTTCCTCATTCTGTCCTTTCCCTGACCCCAAACTGTTATTAGCTCCATATTTCCTGCTTTATCAAATCTCAGCTCCACAGTCTGGCCATGAAAATCTTACATGATCCACATCCACGCTCTTTAATTAAGGAAGCAGTTTCATGGTTTTACCAATATATGTTTCTGCCTTGTAGGTGGGGAGAGTGAAAAACACCTCTCTGTCACTCTCCATCTTACTTATCCTCTAAGAGTCTCTGCACATTTCTTTCCTTTGTGGCCCTGTCTCTGATCCAGTCTAGTTATCATGGATCTCTTTCTTCTGAATTTATCATCTGTACCACAGAGCAGTGTAGAGTATTTACTATTTAGCCTCATATTCTCTTTAACTTCAGGTATTCTTAATAGTCTTCTCACACCAACTGGATAGTAAGATCTTTGAGAATCTCGATGGTGTAATTCCTTTTGTGCTTCTACTGCAAGATATATAGTGGATGAACTGGCAAGGAAGTAAACTACAATTTAAGTAATACCTATTTTATACCATGTATTTCATGTACATTATCTAACATTAAGAACAGCATTTAATCCCCTTTTTAATGTATGTGGAAACCATGATTAGGATGCTTCCATAGCTTGGTGAAGGTACCCAACTAGAAAGTGATAGAGTCCGTATTCTCACTTAAGTTTTTCTAGTTCCAAAGCCTCTGCTCTTTGCATTGCACCATGCAATTTATTTCATAAATTTTGTATATTACTTATCTGTCGACATCATGAGTGTGGAAGCTAGATATGTATCATGTAAAGCAATTCTCTAAGCTTCAGGGGGGTTTTGTTTTTGTTTTTGTTTTAATGTTGAGCCTTCTTTTAATTTATTTATTTTTATTTTTGGCTGTGTTGGGTCTTCGTTTCTGTGCAAGGGCTTTCTCTAGTTGTGGCAAGCGGGGGCCACTCTTCATCACGGTGCGCGGGCCTCTCACTGTCGTGGCCTCTCTTGTTGCAGAGCACAGGCTCCAGACGTGCAGGCTCAGTAGTTGTGGCTCACGGGCCTAGTTGCTCCGCGGCATGTGGGATCTTCCCAGACCAGGGCTCGAACCCGTGTCCCCTGCATTAGCAGGCAGATTCTCAACCACTGCGCCACCAGGGAAGCCCAGGGGTTTTTTTAATAGTAAAATAGGCTTCAAAGTAGTGCCTGCTTCATAGTGTTGATGTGATAAAAGAATGAGGCAATAATACATGTTCAGCATCTTGCGCAGTGTCTGGTTCACAGCAAGTACTTAATGGTAGGTATTATTCTTTACTATCCCTTTGTTTTCTCCTTTTCCTTCAATGTGGTCTGTATTTCTTCCAGCACTTTCATTTATTATTTCAAGACATTTTTGTTGAACACTTACATCTGCCAAATGCGGTGCTAGGTCCTAGGATTTCACAGTGGACAAAATAGACTCAGTCAATGGCCTCAGAGAGCTTACTCTCTAGCAAGAACGTTAGATGACTATGAGTAGATAGTCCTAACAAGGCCTATATGAGTATTATAATGAGAGAATATGAGGTATTGTGGGAACTCTAGGTGTTAGGTCCCCATGAAGATGTATGTAATATTTAAGTAGACACCTGAAAGATGAAAGTTAGCCAGGTGAAAAAGCGGAAGGGGAAAGAGAAGAGTATTTTAGACAAAAGAAATAGCATATGGGAAGACCAAGAAGGAAAATATGACTATGGTTCACAAACTGGAAGGCATTCAGGATTGCTGAAGCAGTGGAAAAATGGGAAGAGATGAAGCTAGATACAGGAGCCAGATCACAGAATACTTTTAAAGGAATAAGAAGCCTTGAAGGCTTTTGATGTGACTATTGCTGTTCTGTCTTTCTAATAACAGACTGCATTTGTCCCACCAAAGAGGTACTCACATGAACCGAGCAGAATCATTCATAGTTTCTGTCCTCCTGTGATGAGCAAGTGACAGAAATCTGGCAAATATAAGTTCATCCTCAGGACTTTTCTAGCTAGAGATAGTGGTAGCTTTTTTCCTCTGGGAGAACTGTTGGGATATGAGTCCAAGGTTGCTGGTGACCATCTTTTTTTCTGTACAGATAAAGCCTCTCTGCATCAAGAGAGCAGGAAGGCTGATATGCAGAAGTAAATAGTATAGTCCCTAGATCCTTTTGCCCCTAATCCATCTCTGTGTTGTCTTGGTTCGCCTAGTGAGAAATGTTCCCTACTCATACAGGTTTTAAGTAGAGGAATGCCACATTCAGATTTTCTTTTCTTTTTTCTTCATATTTTTATTTTTCAAAGACTTCTCAGACTGCATCGTGGTCAGTGGATTAGTGAAATCAAGACTGGAAGCAGGGAGACCACATGGGAGTCTATGGAAGTAGTCTAGATGAAAGATGATAATAGTTCTCACTAAGGTTGGGCCAAAAATGGAAATAAGGCAGATTCTGGAGAAACTTAAGCAGCATAGTTGATACATTTGATGATTATTTGGCTGGTACTGGGGGTGGGGGAAGGAAAAGAGGAGGTACTGAAGAGGGAGGAGTTAGAGAGGGCGCCTCCATTTCTGGATTTAGCCTCTTAGTATATGGCACTGCCATTTTTTTAGGGAATATGAAGCACTAAGTATGAGGAGAAGATAACTGAGGTTTGGACTTTTTGAGATTGAGATGCTTATAGAATCTGTAGTAGGCAGCCTCTAAAATGGCCTCTAATGATCCCCACCTTCTGGTGTTCATGCCCTTAAGTAACCCTCTCCCCTGGATGTAGGGGAGTGACTTGCTTCTAAGGAATGACTTGCTTCTAAGGAACCTAGTGACTTGCTTCTAAGGAATGGGATAGGCAAAAGTGATGGAACATCACTTCAGATATTAGGTTACAGATGGTGACTTGCGTCTTGTTCATCCTCACTCACTCTCTCATTTGTTTACTCTGGTGGAACACAGTTGGCATGTTGTGATTTGTCATTTGGAGGGTCCTATGTAGCAAGGAACTGAGGGAAGCTTCTGTGAAAAACCCAGTATGGAGCAAAACCCAGTATGGAACTGAGGTCCTTAGTCCAACAATCCACAAGGAATTGAATCTTGTTAACAACCGTGCGAGTGAACTTGTAAATGGATTCTCCCCCATGAACCTTGAGATGAGTGCAGTCCTGAGGGACAACTTGGTTGCAGCTTTGTGAGAGACCCTGAGCCAGAGAACTTTGCTAAACTGTTTCCAGATTCCTGATCCACAGAGACAGTGAGGCAGCTGAATATACACATTTGGAACTCAGGATATTGATCTGGGCTGGAGATAGTTATTGGTATTTTGAACTGTATCCTTTCTCTCCCTTACTTAAAACCTATGTTGGGGCTTCCCTGGTGGTGCAGTGGTTGAGAGTCCGCCTGCCGATGCAGGGGACGTGGGTTCGTGCCCCGGTCCAGAAAGGTCCCACATGCCGCAGAGCAGCTGAGCCTGCGTGTCCGGAGCCTGTGCTCTGCAATGGGAGAGGCCACAACAGTGAGAGGCCCGCGTACCGCAAAAAAAAAAAAAAAAAAACCTATGTTGAAGGTCAAGTAAATGAGTATTCTTGAGAACTCTTCTAAACTAGAGAAGACAAAATTTAGACTATAGACTATGTAGACTAGGGTAGACTGCAACCTTAAGGGACCTTAATGACCCTATGTGTAGTCTACCTTGGCTAAACACTGGGAGGAGTGGGGTAGAAAGCAGGTTACTATAAGCTGAGAGTTGATGACAGTATTTGGCCTTGAAGTTGAGAGAGAGAGGCAGAATTGAAATGAAGTGGTCTTTAAGATTTTGTTTAAGATAAGAGAGACTTCGGCATACGTTTAAATGTTGGTGAGAAAAAGCCTGGAGAGAATGTTGAGGTTGATTTGTTTTAACTTCAAAAGGTTATTTAAATGGCATCGTACAATATGAAACCTTTTGGAATTTGGTTTCTTCCCTTGAGATTCATCCAAGTTGTTGCATATTATTGCAAGTAGTGTTCCATGGTATGGATGTACCACAGTGTTTAACTATTCATGTGTTGGAGAACATTTGAGTTGTTTCCAGTTTGGAGCTGTTATGAATAAAGCTGCATTCATAGCAGGCTTTCGTATGAACGTAAGTTTTTATTTCTCTGATATAAATCTCCCAAGTGTCCAATTACTAGATTGTATGGTAATTGCATGTTTTATAAGAAGCTGCCAAATTGTTTCCCGGAGTGGCTGTACCATTTTACATTCCTACCAGCAATATGTTAGTGATCCAGTTTCTACACATCCTTGCCAGCATTTGGTGTTACTGTTTTTCATTTTAGCCATTCTGATAAGTGTGTGGTGATACCTAAGTGTGGTTTTAATTAAATTAGCCATTAATGGCTAATAATGTTGAACATATTTTCATGTGCTTATTTGCCATCTGTATGACTTCTTCAGTGAAATGTCTTTCATGTCTTTTGTCCATTTTCTAACTAGACTGTTTAGTTTTTTTACTGTTGAGTTTTTGTTTTGTTTTGTTTTGTTTTGTTTTTTTGCGGTAGGCGGGCCTCTCACTGTTGTGGCCTCTCCTGTTGTGGAGCACAGGCTCCGGATGCACAGGCTCAGTGGCCATGGCTCACGGGCCTAGCCGCTCTGCAGCATGCTGGATCTTCCCAGACCGGGGCACGAACCCGCATCCCCTGCATCGGCAGGCAGACTCTCAACCACTGCGCCACCAGGGAAGCCCTACTGTTGAGTTTTGACAGTTCTTTATATATTCTAGATTCTGGTACTTTGTCAGTTAAGTGGTTTGCAAATATTTTCTCTCACTCTGTACCTTGTCTTTTCATCCTCTTCACATGGACATCCACAGAGCAAAAGTTTGTAATTTTAATGAGACCAAATTTATAATTTTTTTCCTTTTTATGGTTCATGCTTTTGGTGTCAAGTAGAAGAACTCTTTGCCTAGATCCCCAAAATTTTCTCCTTTTTTTTTTAAAAGTTTATAGTTTTACATTTGATTCTATGATCCATATTAAGTGCTCACTTTGGCAGCACATATACTAAAATTGGAATGATACAGAGATTAGTGTGGCCCCTGCTCAAGGATGACATGCAAATTCATAGCATTCCATATTTTTCTAACAAAAATTAAATACAAAGAAAAATATTAAAAGCAACAAGGGAAAAGCAACAAATAATATACAAGGGAATCCCCATAAGGTTATCAGCTGATTTTTCAGCAGAAACTCTGCAGGCCAGAAGGGAGTGGCATAATATATTTAAAGTGATGAACAGGAAAAACCTGCAATGAAGAATATTCTACCCAGCGAGGCTGTCATTCAGATTCGACAGAGAAATCAAAAGCTTTACAGACAAGCAAAAGCTAAGAGAATTCAGCACCACCAGACCAGCTTTACAACAAATGCTAAAGGAACTCCTCTAGGAGGGAAACACAAGAGAAGAGAACAAAAGAGGAAGGGAAGAAAAAAGACCTACAAAAACAAGCCCAAAACAATTAAGAAAATGGCAGTAGGAACATACATATCGATGATTATCTTAAATGTAAATGGATTAAATGCTCCAACCAAAAGACATAGACTGGCTGAATGGATACAAAAACAAGACCCATATATAATGCTGTCTACAAGAGACCCACTTCAGACCTAGGGACACATACAGACTGAAAGTGAGGGGATGGAAAAATGATTTGCATTTCCATGGAAATGCAATTCAAAACAAAGCTGGAGTAGCAATACTCATATCAGACAAAATAAACTTTAAAATAAAGACTGTTACAAGAGACAAGGAAGGACACTACATAATGATCAAGGGATCAATCCAAGAAGAAGATATAACAATTGTAAATGTATATATGCACCCAACATAGGAGCACCTCAATATATGAGGCAAATGCTAACAGCCATTAAAGGGGAAACACAATAACTGTGGGAGACTTTAACACCCCACTTATGCCAATGTGTAGATCATCCAGACAGAAAACTAATAAGGAAACACAAGCATTAAATGGCACATTAGACCAGATAGACTTAATTGATATTTATAGGAAATTCCATCCAAAAGCAGCAGAATACACTTTCTTCTCAAGTGCACATGGAACATTCTCCAGGATAGATCACATCTTGGGTCACAAATCAAGCCTCAATAAATTTAAGAAAGCTGAAATCATGTCAAGCATCTTTTCCAACCACAATGCTCTGAGATTAGAAATCAATTACAGAAAAAAAACTGTAAAAACCACACACACATGGAGGCTAAACAATGTTACTAGAGAACCAATGGATCACTGAAGAAATCAAAGAGGAAATCAAAAAATCCCTAGAGATAATTGACAATGAAAACCTATGGGATGCAGCAAAAGCAGTTCTAAGAGGGAAGTTTATAGCAATACAATCCTACCTCAAGAAACAAAAAAAATCTCAAATAAACAACCTAACCTTACACCTAAAGCAACTAGAGAAGAAAAAACAAAACCCAAATTAGTAGAAGGAAAGAAATCATAAAGATCAAAGCAGAAATAAATGAAATAGAAACAAAGAAAAGAATAGCAAAGATGGATGAAACTAAAAGCTGGTTCTTTGAGAAGATAAACAAAATTGATAAACCTTTAGCCAGACTCAACAAGAAAAAAAGGGAGAGGACTCAAATTAATAAAATTAGAAGTGAAAAAGAAGTTACAATGGATACCACAGAAATACAAAGGCTCATAAGAGACTGCTACAAGCAACTATACACCATTAAAATGGACAATCTAGAAGAAATTCTTAGAAGGTATAACCTTCCAAGAATGAACCAGGAAGAAACAGAAAATATGAACAGACAAATTACAAGTACTGAAATTGAAACTATGATTAAAAATCTTCCAACAAACAAAAGTTCAGGACGTGATGGCTTCACAGGCGAATTCTTTTTTTTTTCCTAATAAATTTATTTACTTATTTATTTATTTTTGTTGGGCTGTGTTTATTTGGCTGTGTTGGGTCTTCGTCGCTGCGTGTGGGCTTTTCTCTAGTTGTGGTGAGTAGGAGCTACTCTTTGTTATGGTGCGTGGACTTCTCATTGCAGTGGCTTCTCTTGTTGCGGAGCATGGGCTTTAGGTGCAAGGGCTTCAGTTTTTGTGACACGTGGGCTCAGTAGTTGTGGGCTCTTGGGCTCTAGAGTGCAGGCTTAGTAGTTGTGGTGTACGGGCTTAGTTGTTCCACAGCATGTGGGATCTTCCCGGACCAGAGCTCGAACCCATGTACCCTGCATTGGCAGGCAGATTCTTAACCACTGCACCACCAGGGAAGTCCCCAGGCAAATTCTATGATCCATGTTGAGTTAATTTTTGTATGTGGTGTGAGGCTGAAGTTGAAATTCATTTTTCAATGGAGTATTTTAAAATAAATCCCAGATATTATGATATTTCCCCTGTAAATATTTCAGTATTTATCTCGATTAAAAAGGATGTTTTTAATTTTTATTTATTTATTTTAATATTTATTTATTTACTTTGGCTGTGCTGGGTCTTAGTTGCAGCACAGGGGATCTTTGTTGCAGCATGCAGGATCTTTAGTTGCGGCATGTGGACTCCTTCGTAGCGGCATGCAGACTTCTTAGTTGTGGCATGCGAACTCTTCATCGTGGCATGCAAACTCTTTGTCGTGGCACACATGCAGGATCTAGTTCCCCAGCCAGGGATCAAACCTGGGCCCCCTGCATTGGGACCATGGAGTTCTACCCACTGGACCACCAGGGAAGTCCCAAAAAAGATGTTTTTTTAAAACCATGATCACTCCCAATGAAATTAACAAAAACTCCTTAATATTTTGTAATAGTCTACATTCTAATTTTCCTTATTGCTTAAAAAATATCTTTTTATAGTTCTATTGTTTGAGTTTGAATCTAAAGTCCATGCATTGCAGTAAGCTGTTAGATATCTCTTTTATTCTTGAACAGCATCCCCCCTTTATTTTCATGCCTTGGACATTTTTTTTTTGTTTAGCAGTACGTGGGCCTCTCACTGTAGTGGCCTCTCCCGTTGTGGAGCACAGGCTCCAGACACGCAGGCTCAGCGGCCATGGCTCACGGGCCCAGCCGCTCCGCGGCATGTGGGATCCTCCCGGACTGGGGCACGAGCCCGTGTCCCCTGCATTGGCAGGCGGACTCTCAACCACTGTGCCACCAGGGAAGCCCACCTTGGACTTTTTGAAGAGACTGGATTAATTGTTCAGTAGTATCCCCCATCTAGATTTGCCTGATTGTTTTTTTGGCCCTCATAGATTTAACGATTTGGAGAGGTTAAGTATAATGAATAAATAATTATAAATGTGTTGACTGCACGAACAGATAGGTTGTTTAGAGAATAATACAGAAGGACTCCTTGAGGTGAGATTTAAATTGAGACCTGAAATAAGAGGAGAAGCATTCCAGACAGTGGGAATACCACATGTGAAGGCTCAGAGGAGGGAAACAGAATTTGTGTTTGAGAAATCTTGAAGGAAGGTAGTGTAGCTGGTGCTTGGTTAACAACCGTTACATACTATTGTAGAAGTAGGCAGGGGTCAGATCATGCCCAGCTCTATTCGCAAGACTAAGGAGTTTGAAAAAAGTTTCTAAGGGCAGCGGAAGGATATTCAACTGGAGAGTAATCTGACCTTGTTGATGTTTTTAAATGCTCATGCTGGCTGCTTTGTGGAGACTAGATGGGGGTACAGTGAAGGGTGAGGCTGGAAGAAGGAAGGTGGGGAGCAAGAGAAGAAACTGGAAAACCTATTAAGATATGCAGTAGTATGTAGTCCAGGCAAGAAATGATGGTTGCTTTTACTACAGTGGTGATAGGAAGAAGTGGATAGCTTTTGCAGGTAAAATGGACAGAAACTTGGTGATTGATTGGAAATGGATAGTGTGGAAGAAGGAATGATAAAGGATGTCAACCAGATTTTTGGCTTGAACAGTTGAATGGACGGTGATTCATATTCTGAGACGAAGCTAGCTGCTGGTCTGTGATACTTTTAACAAGCTTTGAAATAGTTTTCACAAATAATCTTCTTCCTGCTTTTCTAGTGTTATTTTTAATTTAGGTATGGATGTTGAATTTTATCACATCTTTGTAGTTTTATCGTTTACTTTTTATTTTTACTATTTGATTGTTTTAGTTTGTACTATTTCAGTTGCCAGTATCAGAAATTCAAATCAAACTAATTTAAGCAAAAAAAAATAAATCTATTGAGTCAAGTATCCAAAGGGAGCAGCGGTAAACCTTGCTTTCAGGTTCAACTATATGGCTGCTAGGGTATCAAACGACGTCAGTAGAACTGGTGTGTCTCTTCCTCCCTTTCTTCCTTCTCTCTCCCCTTCTATCTCTTGCTTCCTCTCCCTGTTACTTTCACCCTCAGACATAACATCTCTATGTGGTGGCTCCCAGAGAGCCCTAGGCTTCAGGCTGCCAGCTCTAGGTACAGCAGAAGGAATTATCTTATCTTCCAAACACTTCCAGTAAAACTTTAAGGATTTATCATTTGGCTAGGCTGGGTTACATTATAGCCCCACCTAAAGACTCAGTATTTTTTCAAGAACAATTGAAGTTCTGTTCTTATCAGAAGGCCAAAAATAACAGATCTCCAAATGTTACACCCAGTGTAACATTTATATTAAAAGATTTACTTTTATTGATGTTCCTAAAACTCCTGGAATGAACCATACTATTTATGGTATATTGTTATTTTTCTGTACCTCTAGATTCTATTTATGAATATCATTTTGAATGGGCATCAGGTTTCCTAAGTGAAAATCATTAGTACTTTTTGCCAGATTTTAAACATTGTTACATAGCTTTCCCTAAAAGCATTACGGGGACTTCCCTGGTGGCACAGTGGTTAAGAATCCACCTGACAATGCAGGGGACATGGGTTCGATCCCTGGTCCAGGAAGATCCCACATGCTGCGGAGCAACTAAGCCTGTACGTCACAAATAATGAGCCCATGTGCTCCAACTGCTGAAGCCCAGGCGCCTAAAGCCCGTGCTCTGGAACAAAAGAAGCCCCAGCAATAAGAAGCCCACACACCACAATGAAGTGTAGTCCCCGCTCGCCGCAACTAGAGAAAGCCTGCACACAGCAACGAAGACCCAACGCAGCCAAAAATCAATCAGTCAATCAAAATAATTTTAAAAAAGCATTAGGAATATTTCAATTTTGATCTGCACCATAGAATAATTTAAATAGCATAGGAAGTACCTATAACAGAAGATTAGAAAGAATTTATCCATGAACCTTCTAGGTCTGACACTTGCTTTTGAGGAATAGTTCTTTCCTGAAATTATCCCATGTTGGTTAGTGAGAGTGAGACTTCTATCTTTTCTTGAGTAAGTATGAGCAATTTTTAATATTTCTAATCTGTCATCTTTTTTCAGTCAGGTTTTCAAATTTATTAACTTAGAATTTTTAAATTCCTACTTTTTCACATGTGCGTATATTTATTTTATCCTTTCCACCTCTTGGCTATATTAACTGAAATACTGCTTTTAATTATTTCTTTTAAAAAATGTATCTTGGGGAGTCCCTGGTGGCCTATTGGTTAGGATTCTGGGCTTTCACTGCCGTGGTCCAGGTTCAATCCCTGGTCAGGGAACTGAGATCCCGCAAGCTGCTCAGTGCTGCCAAAAAAAAAAAAAAAAAATTATTTTAAATCTTAGTATTATTTATCAGTTGTATTGTTTTCTCCCTAACCATTAATTTCTGCTTTTGCCTTACTTCGCCTCTTAAGTTTAGCTTAAGTATTTTTATTCCTTTTTGATCTTCTTGAATGAATTCTTAATTTTTACTTGATTTGGAAAGTGAGATTATGAATTTTCTTCTGAGCTTAATTTCATCCACAGAACACTTTAATATTAGGATTTTCATTATAAACATTTTCTAAATAGTCTGTTTTGACAGTTTTAATCACTTTATCAAGTCAAAAATTATTTAGGTGAGAGCTACATATTGTGTTCTCTCGTGACCAATGAATTGAATTGGATTTATTTCAATTTTGGGAAAATATTGAGATTTTTTTTGAGTCCTAATATATGTTAAAGTGTTATAATGTCCCATGGCTTGGTAGAAAGGCATATTCCCTGTAGGATATAAAGTTCGACATGTGTGTATTAGGTGAGGGTGGGATGTGAGGGGGAGGGTAGCTGATGTTGGATAGAATGGTAAGAGGAGGACTGTTGGGTAAACGGACAGACTTGAAGTAAGGGAACAATAAGAGCAAAAGCCTTGATAAATTGTCTGTGTTTTACGTAACTGGAAGATGTAGTCTCAGATCTAGTTCTATATATTTAACTTGTTCTGTATTTTTACTTCAATAATACTAATTCAAGCACACCTTTTTGCATAATTATATTGTATAAAACAGTACTAATACCACATTTGGTCACAAGGCAATCATAAAACACAAATGCCTCTCAAAATATTTACATTACCATTGTAATACAGAATTAACATTCTCATAGATTACTCTTGAACCCCTGAGAAAAGGGTCACGTTTCCCAGAAGTCCCTATCTGAGAGCTACTACTCTTATACATTATTCTTTAAACTTTTTCCCACTTCCTTCCCAAGTGAAGGAGTGGAGAGTGGAGCAATAGTGATTCTTCTTGTTACATTCATGTCTGCATTGAGGTTTTCCTTATCACTGATGTAGCATGAGGGCATTTGGTCTTTCTCTTGGCTACTTATGGCCCCTATTCCTTATCCCTCCAAATTGTGAGATTCATGGGAGAGCTTTCAGGATTTTTTCTACTTGACTTTCTATACTACTCCTCCTACCACCAGCACTGGTACTACCCATTCTATAAGGAATTCACATGTATTTCCAGCATCTTCTTTCATTTGGGTTAAATTTTTTCTTTATTGAGATAGTACTTCTTTAGGTGTACTGTATGAGATTAGGACACTCTCGTAGTTTCAGCATTGGTGGTATATTCTTCTAGTTTATACCTATGTGTCTTTGCTTTGAGTTTGGGAAATGAACTTCCAGTAAGCCTATACCTATGCATCTATTTTCTTAGAAGTCTCCTCTTCTCATTTTTATTGAAGGTTAAGGAAAAGCCTTTCTCCATAAGTCATATGTTAGAATAATTTGATTTTAGTGTTAAAACTGACAACTCGTTATGTTTTTTTAATGACTCAACAGGTTGGAATTCGAGGTACTGATATAGTTGTGCTTGGGGTCGAAAAAAAATCTGTTGCCAAGCTTCAAGATGAAAGAATTGTGAGGAAAATTTGTGCCCTTGATGACCATGTCTGCATGGCTTTTGCAGGTACTTAGGGACCTACAATAATGATAGAGTATCTTGGTGTAGTAGGGTAACAGTTGGCCCCTCTGGAGCTGTTATGCAATATTTATACAATATATAGAGCTAAACTCCATTTGTTATTAAACATAAACAGTATGCCTTATATTTTTTGGGAAATCACAACTCTAAACCAGCATTTCTGATAATGAGCTTTAATAAAACATAAATGTTAAAAGAAATATATTACCTTAATTATAATTTTAGGTAGCTGTTTTCTTTTTAAACTTTTTACTTTGAAATAATTATACTTAGGAAGTTACAAAACAACACAGGGAAGTCCCCTTTACCCAGTTTCCTCCAAAGGTAACATCTTTAAAAACCAGTAAATTGACATTGGTACAAGCCACAGAGCTTATCCAAATTTCACCCGCTCTATGTGCATTCATTTGCGTGCATTTGTGTGTGTGTGTGTGTGTGTGTGTGTGTGTGTGTGTAGGTTTAATAGATTTAACATGCGTACATTCATGTAGCCATGACCAAAATCAAGATATACAACTCTGGTCATCACAGGGCTACATCATGCTATTCCTCCTTCTTGTGTCTGACATCTGGCAACTACTAATCTATTCTCTGTTTAATTTTGCATGAGAATGTTGTATGAATAAAATCACGTGGTGTATAACCTTTTCATATTGGCTTTTCTTGTTCAGCATAATTCCCTTGAAGTTCATCCAAGTTATTGCATATGTCATTATTCCATTGCTTTTTATTGCCGAATAGTATTCCATGGTATGGGATATACCACACTTTGCTCACAACTCACCAATTAAAGGACATTTGGATTATTTCCAATTTTTGCCTATTACAAATAAAGCTGGTGTAAACATTCGTGTACAGGTTTTTGCGTTTTCATTTTTCTGGGATAAATACTTGAGCACAGTTGCTGGGTCATATAATAATGCATGTTTAGTTTAATAAAACACCACCAAATTGTTTTCCAGAGAGGCTGTACTATTTTGCATTCTTGCTCACAATGTATGAATGATTCATTTTCTCTTCATCCTCATTAGCATTTGGTGTTGTTACTATTTTTTATTTTAGACATTTGTATAGGTGTGTCGTGAAATCTCTTGTTGGATTTAATTTGCATTTGCCTCATAGCTAATGATGTTGAACATATTTTCATGTGTTTATTTGCCACTGTATGGCAAACAAGACATGTTTCTTGTCTTTTTTTTTCTTTTTGCTCCTTTTCTAATTGTTTTTTTTCAAAACCAAAATTTTGTATTGAAGTTTAAAAACTTCATTGAGCAAAATATAGCCTTTACCTTACTGTCTTATAAAAGGAATCATTTTGCCACAGAACAAGTCTTTATACATTTTAAAAGGTTGAAATCATACAAAGTATTTTTTTCTCACCAAAATTGAATAAAACTAGAAATCAAGAGCAGAAGAAAAATTGAAAAATCCACAATATGTGGAAATTAAAGAGTACACCTAAAAAACCCCCATGAATCAAAGAAGAAATCACAAGAGAAATTAGAGAATATCTTGAGACAAATGAAAATGAAAACACAACATACAAAACTTACGGGATGCAGCAAAAGAATTGCTAAGAGGAAAATTTATAGCTATAAATGCTTACATTAAAAAAAAGAGGGCTTCCCTGGTGGTGCAGTGGTTGAGAGTCCGCCTGCCGATGCAGGGGAAACGGGTTCGTGCCCTGGTCCGGGAGGATCCCACATGCCGCGGAGTGGCTGGGCCCGTCAGCCATGGCCGCCGAGCCTGCGCGTCCGGAGCCTGTGCACTGCAACGGGAGAGGCCACACAGTGAGAGGCCCGCGTACCACCAAAAAAAAAAAAAGATTTCAATTTAGCAATCTAACTTTACATTAAGAACTAGTAAAAGAAGAAGAAACTATAAACCCAAAGCCAGCAGAAGGAAGGAAATAATAAAGATTAGAGCAGAGATATGTAAAATAGAGAATAGAAAAACAATAGAGAAAAAGCAATGGACCCGAGATTTGGTTCTTTGAAAAGATCAACATTATGATAGTATTTTCAAGTTAAAGTTGTATAAATTTAAAAGCAACAGACTGAGGACTCATTTCTTCTATAGGTTGCCTATTTATAAAGAAAGTGAAATTTCAATTTTCAATGTATCTTTAAATAGAAGTGGTTCTCTCTTTCCTAGCCATTTAGTATTGATTTGTATAACTGCTAGTTCTTATGTTATAATCAGATACGTATACACAACTACGTTACTTGTATGGTTTGACAAATTTATCACTTATGTTTTTCCTTGGAGTAGTTACATTACTACTTTCTAAGTATGATACTTTTATTTTTCTGTAGTTTTGGACATTTACAATGTAAAGGGGAAAACTGTACTTCAAAATCTCCTTTCTGATCATATTTTTAAGTTGAGTGAAGCTTTTAGTCTATAGGGTAGGATAAGTCAATCTGTTACCATTTCTTTCTCTCAGATAACCTTTGCAAAGAGAAGAGAATCAGTTTCTCTTCTTTAACTGAGTATCTGATTATAATTCACACCCTACTCATGAATGTTAGAGTGTTCTTAACAGCGGCATATTCTGACAACGTCTTCATTGTTGGTTACTGTTAAGTATCTTCAGGAGCTGACAGTTCTTCCAGGTTTGTAGAAACACGTTTTGAAATGGTGTGGAAGGGAAACAAGAGTCTGTGACTGCAAAAGACTGATGGTTATGTGGGAAACGGCTGTTTCAGAGATTTTGTGAAAGAATTTTTTGGGCAATATGATATTAAGAGAGTGGAGAAAGAAAGAAAATGGTGATGGAAAGGTCAAATGCCAAAAAAGTCTTTAGTAGAAATGTTTGTAATTATTAGAATCCATTTTAAGTTTTTGGTCAGTTTGTTTTTCTTTTGATAGGAACACCTTCTACCTCCCTATTAGAAGTGTTGAGAATACATCACATGATGTTTTGGTATGACAAAAGCAAGATGAAGTTTTTTTTTCTTTCTTTCTCTTTTTTGGCCACATGGTTTGTGGGATCTTAGTTCCCCGACCAGGGATTGAACCCGGGCCATCGGCAGTGGAAGCACAGAGTCCTAACCACTGGACGACCAGGGAATTCCCTTCTTTTTCTGTTTTAACATTCCTGATTTTCAAACCCCTAATCTTAGACAAAAAGCTGAGAAGTGACATGTCACTGTTATACTGAATGCAGATTGAATTCTGTTTGATAATGAAGTAATACTCATTGTTTTCATAAGAAGAAATCCAGCTTACTTCATGGTTTAGGTAATAAGTATCTTGGTTCTGGAATTAGGATAGACCATCAACCTTTGAACAATCTGCCACTGATATCTTCTCAAAAAAGTTTTAAAACCTAATAATCAAACCAGCTACAGTAAGTCCCCTACATATGAACCTTCGAGTTGAGAACTTTCAAAGATGCAAACGGGTCTTCACATGTCCAATCACATAAGTTAGTTCACATGTCTGGCGTATGTTGTCATGTGCGTGCATCCTCTACAAGTGGTTGTGCTTTTATGTACTTTACAGTACTGTATAGAGTACAGTAGTACAGTGTCTTTATTTCAAGCCCAGGATATCCGGAAGCAAGGGTAAAAGCAGCAGTGATGTAGCTGGTACTGCTGAAGAACTGAAGAGATTCTCAACGCAGGAAATGACAAAGGGATTTTCTTTATTTGACGAGGCACTGTTAGTTTTTGAGGACAGGACCCGAACATAGAATGGTACACGTAGGTCGCAGCAGCCATTCAGAATGCAATCCAGTGCTACCGTGTCATCTATGACGAGAAAAAAAGAGCTTCTACCCAGACATCACTGGATCGTTTTTTCAAGCATGTAGATAGAATTGAACCCAGCAAGGAGCCAGAACCTGTGCCATCAACGTCAGGCGTGAGTGAAATTGCAGCTTGCCCTCCGTCTCCTATTGCTGACGATCCTTCAGCTCTACCATCTCCCACCTCCTCTCCCTCCTCTACTCAGTAACTCTTCTTGCCTGTTCACTCGATGGCAGCCCCTGTATGCCAGCTGTTGTACTGTACTACTGTACTTTTCAAGGTACTGTACTGTAAAATTAAAAATGTTTTCTTTATTTTTAGTGTTTGTTTTTTATGTATTATTTGTGTGAAAAGTATTATAAACCTATTACAGTACAGTACTATGTAGCCAGTTGTGTTCGTTGGGTACCTAGGCTAACTTTGTTGGACTTAGGAACAAATTGGACTTATGAATGCACTTTCGGAACAGAACTCGTTCGTACGTAGGGGACTTACTGTCCTGTGAATTAAACCGTTTTGATCTTTGGGCAATAGGTGACTTAACATTAGTGTTTAAAGATTATTCTTTAAAACAATTTTCTTTAAAAAGTAAATAAGAATGGATCAGGGCTTCCCTGGTGGCGCAGTGGTTGAGAGTCCGCCTGCCGACGCAGGGGACGCGGGTTCGTGCCCCGGGCCGGGAATATCCCACATGCCGTGGAGCGGCTGGGCCCGTGAGCCATGGCTGCTGAGCCTGCGCGTCCGGAGCCTGTACTCTGCAACGGGAGAGGCCGCAACAGTGAAAGGCCCGCTTACAGCAAAAAAACAAACAAACAAAAAACATATATTGGAAAAAACAAAGGATGTTACAAGAAAAATATCATGGTGGCCAAAACCCTTTGACAAGAAAAAATGTCATCCTTTTTTTTCTAATGTATCGACTACTTTTATAGGACTGACTGCTGATGCAAGAGTAGTAATAAGCAGAGCTCGTGTGGAGTGCCAGAGTCATAAGCTTACAGTTGAGGACCCAGTCACTGTAGAATATATAACTCGCTTCATAGCAACCTTAAAGCAGGTAAGCCAGTATTGCAACAGATTTCTTCAAGTTTTCTTCTTTTCCATCATTATGGGTCCTGTCATGGGAATACTACAGTCACCCAACCATTTAGTCTATTAAAACGTGCTAAATTCCTTATTATTTCTCACACTTAACTTCAAACTCACATTCTTATTCCAGTGGAGTGGATTGATTTGATATCAGAAATCTCAATCAATGTCAATTCTGAGAATTATATTAAATTTTAAAAAACGAGTAACCTTTTAAGGAGATTTCTACAGTTGTACAGATTTCTACATCAGAGATGTAGCAGTAAAACACATGTTTTAAAGTTTTCCAAAGAAATACCCATGATTCTTTCACCTACAAAGCTAAACACAACTGATCAGGTTTAGATATGACTTCTTCTGAGTCCATGTGTAGAAACATGATTTGACATTTAGTATAATCATGATGTATACAAGTATCGTTTCATTTATTATCATTTTCTTTGTTCTTTAAATATGGCAACATCTCCTTATACTTACCATCCTTATGAACTATATAGTACTGTTTCTAGTTGCTATCTGGTAATTATTTAGGTTGTTTCCAGTTTCTTTCCTTTTCTCCTTTTCTCTCTCTCTCTCTGCCTTTCTCTCTGTCTCTCTCTCTCAATCTGCTGCTTTAATAACATTACTCTATCTTTGTCACAGCTTTTCTTTTTCTTTTTTGAATTATATTGTTAAATTAATTTTCAGTATGGAATTACTAGATTAGAGATTGTAATTAGTTTTAAGACTCTTGTTATACATAGCTAAATTGCTTTCTAAAAAGATTGAACAAATTTTTATTGTACAACTAGCAATGCATAAATACATCCCTGAAGAATCATCAGCATTGGGTTTTTCATTTTTCTTTTATCTTGCAAATAAGTATAACATAGTACTGTAATAGTTGTTTTAATTTGTATTTTATAATTAGTAGTAAGGTCAATTTTTTTCCACATGTTGGATTGCTATTTTCATTTCTCCCAGTGTAAACTATCTTTCCTTTTGACAGGCACTCTAGTAGTTAAGAATGTACTCCCAGGAGCCAGAATTTTGGGATTTAAATCCTGGCTCTGCTACTTCCTAGTTATTGCCTTGGGAAAACTGTTTTGCCTCAATTTTCTTATTTATAAAATGAGTGTTACAATAATGTTTATTGAATTGCAGTATGGATTAAATGATTTAGTACATTTTAATGCATTTAGAATACTTCCTGGCATGGATTTTACCATTTGTCTACACAGAGAGTTTTTAACAGGTTCTATATATTCTAGATATTAAAGTTTTAGATTACATACATGTATTTTTTTTTTTTTTTTTTTTTTTTGCGGTACGCGGGCCTCTCACCCCTGTGGCCTCTCCCGCTGCGGAGCACAGGCTCCGCATACATGTTTTTTTTTAAATTTAATTCATGTTTCAAGAAAGTTCAACATTTTTATATTGTTCTGTTTTTCTTTTTTTCTTTGCTTTGATTTTCCCAGTAGTTAAAAGGTACTCACCAAAAAACAAGGTGCGGAACATAGTATATACAAGGTTCCCAACTGTGGTTTTTAGGTTTTCTTTTGGAAATACAAAAGCTATTATGCATGGAACATTTATAGAAATATACATTGTGAATCTGTAACAGTGTGGTTGCTACTGAGGAGGAGGCTGAGGCTCTGGGACAAAAGAGTTATCCCCATGTACACCTTTTGTTCTTTTAAATTATTTTAAGTTGTGCATGTGTTACTTTTTCATTAAAAAGTGGTTGATTAGGACTTCCCTTGAGGTCCAGTGGTTACGACTCCACGCTTCCAGTGCAGGGGGCGCGGGTTTGATCCTTGGTGGGGGAACCAAGATCCCACATGCAGCACGGCGCAGCCAATACAAAACAAAACAAAAAAAGTGGTTAATTAAGCAAATAAGGTAAAAGTTTCTCTCCTCTAAAGTATATTTACAAAACATCTACTTCATACCTAGGTGTGAACTAGGAACATTAGGAAATACAGAAAAAAAAGACAAACCCTATTCTTTAAGAGTTTATATTGTGGACTTCCCTGGTGGTGCAGTGGTTAAGAATCCGCCTGCCAGTGCAGGGGACATGGGTTCGATCCCTCATCCGGGAAGATATCACATGCTGCCGAGCAACTAAGCCCATGCGCCACAACTACTGAGCCTGTGCTCTAGAGTCCGTGAGCCACATCCACTGAGCCTGCGTGCCACAACTACTAAAGCCCACGTGCCTAGAGCCTGTGCTCCACAATGAGAAAAGCCACTGTAATGAGAAGCCCACGCACCACAACGAAGAGTAGCCACTGCTCACCACAGCTAGAGAAAGACCACACATCAACGAAGACCCAACACAGCCAAAAAAATAAATAAATAAATTTATAAAAAATAAAAGTATGTTATTAAAAAAAAGAGTTTATGTTTTAACTCACTATTTGCATTCAAAATTTAAAGTTGTTTGGGATTCCTTGGCGGTCCAGTGGTTAGGACTCCATGCTTCCACTGCAGGGGGCCTGGGTTCAATCCCTGGTCTGGGAACTAAGATCCCACAAGCCACGAAGCCAAAAAAAAAACCCAAAAAAACCTGAAACTTAAAGTGGCCTATAAATATAGATATAACACAATTAAAATTTAAAAATAGATATGTAGACAAGTCCAAGAAGAAAGCTAGTATAAAGCTATCTCAAGCCATAGAGTTATACACAGTTCCTACAGTTGCCTACAAATGTAGTCCTGAGTTTTCTGCCAGGGCTGCCTCTCTGCACAACTTCTGTGGTGGATGCCAGTCTCAGAACTAGTGTGAATTCCACTCCCTAGAGCACAAATTCGGAAAGTTCCTGGCACTAAAGTAAAAAGAAATACCATTGGTTTCCAGTGCCCCACTGTCAGTCAGGAAAAAACACATTTTTTCTTCAAGAGAAACAGAGGTTCCTTGTCTTGGTACTGAAAGAAGTGTCTTAGTTGGGTTTTTATATAGAGATAACTTGGTATAGTGAACAGAATATACTTGATAGTAATAGTATCAAGTAAGAATACTTGATAATAACAAAGTGTCCCTCAAAGTAAACCAAGGACATGCTTCCAAAGCACAGCTCATTGAAATCAGCTTTATTGGGAACCAAAATGATATGACATGCACAGTTCTCTGAAGTAAGAAAAAAGATTACAGTCCAGTTATGTTACCAAACTCACATAAGGCAACAAGAAAACAAATTTAAGACCATACATAAGAAACTTACAATTTTATTTTACATACCGTGTACATTTATTTCTTAAAATTTTCATCACGGATTGTGGTTAGTACAGAAAAAGGAAGAGGATCTTGAAGTTATACACAATAGGAATTAATAAAGATCATTTTATCAGGAATACTTTACTATTGGAATTTGTTATTTGATAAGTAATAGTGTTGTCCTTTCTTTAAAAGGCCTCATATAGAAAGTAGTCATGAAAACATTTTATTTTTCAGAAATATACTCAAAGCAATGGACGAAGACCTTTTGGTATTTCTGCCTTAATTGTAGGTTTTGATGATGATGGTATCCCAAGATTATATCAGACTGATCCCTCTGGTACTTATCATGCTTGGAAGGTGAGTCATGAATTTGTTAATGTATTTTAGAATTTGAGTAGGTGCTTTATCGCTTTCAGGGACATGACAACAAATTATGTTGTACTAAAATATTGATGGTAGTATAAAATTTATGTAACAATTTAGTTAGTCAGAAACTATGATTTTTTTTTTTTTTTTTTTTTTTTTTTTTTCCTGTACGCGGGCCTCTGACAGTTGTGATCTCTCCCGTTGCGGAGCACAGGTTTTTTTTTTTTTTTTTTTTTTTTTTTTTCCTGTACGCGGGCCTCTGACAGTTGTGATCTCTCCCGTTGCGGAGCACAGGCTCCTGATGCGCAGGCTCAGCGGCCATTGCTCACGGGCCTAGCCGCTCCGCGGCATGTGGGATCTTCCCGGACCGGGGCACGAATCCGTGTCCCCTGAATGGCAGGGGGACTCTCAACCACTGCGCCACCAGGGAAGCCCTATGATGGTTTTTGATGGATAAAGAAACACTTTGGTTTATTAATCACAGGATCTTTACTTTTGAAAAATGTGACAAACCAAAATGTATATAAATGGCAAAGTAAGATAAGTTTCTTTCTATCATTCATTCCTCCATATTAGTAGGATGCTTGCTTTGAGTAGAAATAGTCCTTTTGTTTTCAGTAAAGAATTAAATGAACTTTTAAATCTCATGGTGAAATCTTTAATATATCCTCTAGTCTAGGAGAGTCAAAGCACCCCACACTATGAATCCATACCTATGTGTCAGTACCTGGCAGTTGTATCCACATAATTCCTGGAACATAGTTTGTTTTCCAGAAAAGTTGTTACTCTTGTTTTAGTACCCAACTGCTAACTTTGTTTAATGGTAAACTCAAATCTAATACAAAAGTCTAGGGCTTAGGGAAACTAGTGACAGCTTGCAGAAGTGAATTTTTGTATATTCTCATATATAAGAATAAGACTATATACTATAGAGTCTAAGTGATTTTGACTTTATTAAAAGTTTAAACACTCAGGCTTTAAATAATTTTATAAAGAGCTTATTTTACTATTATTAAGGGCCCAATAAATTCATGGGAAATACTGCCTTGGTCTTTAAACCTGTATTAACTAAAAGATTTGATTATAGCTGACCATACTCATATAAGATGGTTATGAGTTAACCAGGTCAGTAAAACAGTGGATTATATTCTTGCCACAAAGATCTGAATACTTGCGTTATTAACTGCACATCTTAAAAAGCTATCTGGACAATCTAATTGGTAACCAGAAACTATGAATTTACCTGATGCAAATGCCAGACTTTTTTTCTGCCGGTTAGAAATCTTTTACAGGTACTAGATTTCATGTGCCTCCCAAATCTATGCCCTAAACAAAACAAATTATTACACTCAATCTTTCTCTAAATATTTTGAAGTCTGCCATCTTCTGTTTACATTTATCATTACATCCTGACCTTTAATTTCAATATCATAACAATTTCTAAGTTTACATAATTTTCTATTTTAATTTGGTTGCTCCCTGGGGGTTATATAGAGAAGCATTTTTATTTCATTTCAAGGTCAGTCAGGAAAATTATGGAAATTTTTTTAATTGTTGGGGATTTCATTTATCACTCAGGTCTGAAATTGCTGCTGTGGTACTGCAAGGCCACGTGGTGGAGGTGGGGAGGGTGTGAACAGCGTGAGCATGTGCACACACACACATGTACACCCCGTTATCATCATTTTACTGATTTTACATGTTGTACTTTCTTATAAGATTTTGGTTGAAGGAAGCATTATGCAGCTTAAAAAAATCATCAATAACAAAAAAGTCTTGGAAACTTTAATTTTACGTATTTGTTAAGTAAGACTCAGGAGTTAAGTGATTTTTTTTTTTTTTTTTAAGTTCACTAGTTAATAGCAAAACTGGAATTAGAACTCAGGGTCTTCTGCTTGTTAGTCCAGTATTCTGTCCACTACTTCAAGCTACTTCCCTAGGCCAAAGGATTCTCTATACATTTAATATAAATTCTGATATTCAGTCTTTAAAGGTGGAGTAAAATCTTCCGGTTTTATTTTTATTTGTGGGGGGGGGGGCGTGCTATGGCACTTTAAACATAAGATCAAGTTTTTTTGTTTGTTTCTATGTTTTGTTTTTTTACTCTGACCTACTACACCACGTAGCCTGACAGGATGGTATAGAGGACTTGAGAACACAGCTCTGGTACCATGAGATGACAACACTGCAGTACTAGGCTGTAGTCTTACAGGGTACACATAGAGGACATGTGAAATAGATACTAGAGATTTTTGCTTATTAGAGTAACATGATCTGATTTATATTTTTAAAGTATCTCTTTTTTTTTTTTTTTTTGCGGTACGTGGGCCTGTCACTGTTGTGGCCTCTCCCGTTGCGGAGCACTGGCTCCGGATGCGCAGGCTCAGCGGCCGTGGCTCACGGGCCCAGCCGCTCCGCGGCATGTGGGATCCTCCTGGACCGGTGCACGGACCCATGTCCTCTGCATCGGCAGGCGGACTCTCAACCACTGCGCCACCAGGGAAACCCTAAAAGTATCTCTTTCATTGAGAACAGATTGTAGGGTAGAAGCAGGCAAACAAGTTAGGGGACTCTTAATTCAGGCAAGACCAGATTTAGATCAGGGGCAGTGGCCAGTGAAAGGTGGGGATAGATCCAGTCTAGTCTGTAAAGGAGGAGAAACCAGAAAGCAATATCCTGGATCCTAAGTGAAAACAGTATTCTAAGAATAGCTGATCAGCTGAGTCAGTGCCACTGATGGCTCAAGTAAGAAGAGGACATGAAATGACTGAATTTGGTAACAGGCAAGTCATTGGTGACTTCGGCAAGGACAGCTTGGATGGAGCGATGGTGAAGAGCTTATAAGGCCAAGTGTTTTGCTGTTGTAGGTAACACTTTAAAACAGGAACAAAGTTAATATGTTGTATATTTCAGAGCAGTGTTTCTCAAAGTGTATTTCTTTTGATGTTAATAGGTGTAAACAAGCTCTTTAAAGCTAATTAATTTTGAGAGATGTTTTTCTAAAGAAATTTAATAAATTTTGTTACGTTCTGCATCTTCTAAAAGGCGTTATAAATATTCTAGATGCAGCTAAAGTAGTAGCCTCCAAGATTACTTGAATTTGGAACCCTTTTATCATAGATCCTCTCTCCACTCTGGTATTCTTTGGAAAATATTTTAAAGGCCATTTAACCATCATTTTTAGGAAGTATATTAGGAAGTGCTTTGGGGATCAGCATTTGTTGAAGGGAAGGGAACCAGATTAGGCTGAGGGAAAAGTTGGACTGCAGTGCAATCTCAATAAAGGCCTCATCAATCCCATGGGAAGCCCTGGATCTGGGGTAGCTCTTCAAAGTTGTTCCAAGTTGGGGTGAGGGGACTGGACATTAATAGCTCTTCATCAATCAGTCATTGGACTTGGGCCAACCCTAGATAGTACAAGACCTTAGATGAAGCAGCTCTTGTTAACAAAGGCACCTCTCAAAGAAAGTTAAGAGCTGAGGGCTGTGTGCCATTGGCACTTCCAGCAACTGTAGGAATAAGGCTTTCATTTCTGAAGGGGGGTGGGGCAGTATGTCACAGGAGCTACTCAAAGGTGTATTCGTGAGTTATTGTTCTTGGCTCCTAACGACAGAGATGCGATGATTCTTCACACAGAAGGATTTATTTCTCCCACATAATGAGAAGGTTGAAATAGGCAGTTGCTGGTGTTTGTCTCTTTTATTATCTTAGTCTTTTCTCATGCTCTCAAGGTAGTTACTAGACCTCCAGCCAACATGTCTGCATTACAGGCAGCAAGGATTACTAGAAGTTTCACCCAGTTACTTCCACTTGTATATACTTTTTGGTAACAGAGGGTAGGACATGACATTTTTCAGCAGGCACGTTGCCTAGAGTTCTGTTACAAAGGAAGAATGGACATTGGGGTTGGCAGCTCATATTGTTTGCCACAGAAAATTGTCATTAATCTGGATAGGCAGGCAGGAAAAACACTACAAACCCATCAGAGTCTGTTGAAGTGAGCTGGAGTGGGTGATCGGGTCACAGGGAGGGTAGGGGCATGAGTGTGGCAAGAAGCAGCTAGATTTTAGGAAACCAGTCAAATAGGTTAAGAGTTAAAGAATTTTGACATCAGCAATTGGAAGAGGTGGACAGGAACGTCACCAGGAATTTACAAGGTGACTTTTAAAGGCTCAGTGAGATTTTTTGACAAACCACTACCTTATGTACTTCCTCTCTGGGCAGCAACCAATTAATTAACCAAAACAAACTAGAAGCTGATAAACTCCAAAGTCATACCAGGCTGAAGGCTTCACCTTTGATCTTAATGAAATTTCAAGGCCACAAAATCTGATTTAAAATTTCACAACTATTTATTTTAATCTTCTGAAATATAAAAAAGTTCTGTCGGGTAGCAGAACTATATACTCATGTAGTACAAAAGGTGTGTTTTCATCCTCATTTCCTAAAAGACCCCTCTGAGATCGCTTCCCAGTAATCATAATACCTACCAGTTGGAACTGAGACATCCCCCATTTCGTGCCAGAATCCTTCAGTGAAAGGATGGGCCTTTCTGCTGGTTCTTTTCTCTCTCTAGAGACATCACAGCAAGGGCCATGTGGCAGCATGGGGTATAGAGTTCAAAGCTTGGATTGGTGATTCCGTTGACTTGGTTTCAAAGCTCAGATCTTCTACTTACCCGCTGTATGATCTTGGGCAAGATTACTTAAGCCAGTGGTTCACAATGGGGGTGATTTTGTCCCATCTAAGGGACATTTGGCAATATCTAGAGACACATTTGGTTGTCACAGCTGAGGCCGGGGTGCTGCTGGCATCTAGTGGATAAAGGCTGCTACACATCCTACAGTGCACAGGACAGCCCTCACAAGGGCAGAGCTATCCAGCCCAGGATGCCAACAGGGCTGAGGTTGAGAAGGCTCTTTTAACCCTGTATGAATTAGAGTAGTAACGGTACCTATTTAATTGTTTTTGTGATGGTTAAGATGAGATAATCCATGTAAAATGCTTAACATAGTGCCTGGCACATTAAGTGCTCTGTTAATATAAATTACTGTTATCATCATCATTATCATTACTAGTACTGGATATTGAGACTAAATGGAAAGAACATGCCATATGCTACCTGTAGTTATGCAGCCAGGAAAATGCATTTACCTCTTCCCTTCATTTGATGAAAATTTCTAAAGAACAAAGAAAAATGGGGCATGGAACAGAAGCAGCCTTTCTTGCTTATAGTCAAAGGATATAATGAATCAGTAATTAGTATACTTATATTCTAAGTTCTAAGAAAATGATGCACAGTCCTATCCACAGAAACAACTTTCTTCTTCACAGTGATGTCCTTTTTTTTCTTTTCTTCTTTTTTCATCATATTGCAAAGTTATGTCTCCTTTCCTCTTCACATCCTTTCAAGTTTCAACCCTTTTAATCTTTTCTGACTACTAAGGACTTGGGAGCCATTAAGGAAATAGAAAGCACTGGCCAGGAAAGCATTGGTATATTTGAAAGTCAGGCATGCCATCACCACAGATTATTCATATAGTAATCAAATGAGCTGTTGAAATGTTTGCTAAATCTTCGAACCTACAATCTTCATTTAGTAATTATGCTAAGAAATATTGGAGTAAGCTCTAAACCTCATTTAGTAACCATAAGTTCATTCATATTGCAGTGATATTAATAATTACCTTCTATCTTTCAAGGCAAATGCAATAGGTCGAAGTGCTAAAACTGTCCAAGAATTTCTAGAAAAGAATTACACAGAAGATGCTATAGCAAATGACAGTGAAGCTATCAAATTAGCAATAAGAGCTTTGCTGGAAGTAAGTGATCTAATAAAGCATATACAGAAAAGCATGTTTTTTCCCCTCATTCAGTCGCCTTTTAAAACAGAGACTTTCCTGAAGTAATTCTAAAATTGCACTTGTTTTACATTAGGTTGTCCAATCTGGTGGAAAAAACATTGAACTTGCTATAATAAGAAGAAAGCAACCTTTGAAGGTAAGTCATTAACCAAAGAGGAAAAAATATCTGTAGTATAAAGTATTTTGACAAAATTTAATATGTTGTTGACACCTGTGAATCTTTTATTATAAGCCTGAAACATCCATTAGCATCCACTGACACTATGATGACTTCTGTTTTGTTTCTGTAGCCTAATAGTCACTAATTTGTACATGCTTATTACACAAGCAGTTATCTATTCCTAGCCCTCTGGGAAGACCTAGATGTGCTGAGATCTATATATAGGCCTACCCCATTTAGTATATGTTCCTATAAGTAGGAACCCCTACTGAGTCAGTCCTACATAGGGTCAGTGTAGCATATTCCTTACAAAGATTCATTCCTGGCACCATATAGAGAACAGTTACTCTTCCTGTCTTTACATCTTCTGAAATCAAGATTAGCTTCTAGCCAGTGTCATTCCGCTGCCATTTATATAATTGTTGGCCCTCTAGGCTTCTAACATAATGTTATCCTTCATTATGTCAAAAAACCACCCTTGGGCTACCCTGGTGGCGCAGTGGTTGAGAGTCCGCCTGCCAATGCAGGGGAGGCGGGGTCGTGGCCCTGTCCCGGGGGATACCGCCT
>NW_006786109.1:264555-320767 GCF_000442215.2 Lipotes vexillifer
AGGCGGGTTCGTGTCCTGGTCCGGGAGGATCCCGCGTGCCGCGGAGCGGCTGGGCCCGTGAGCCATGGCTGCTGAGCCTGCGCGTCCGGAACCTGTGCTCCCCAACGGGAGAGACCACAACAGTGAGAGGCCCGCGTACCGCAAAACAACAACAACAACAAAAAACCCCACCCTTTCTTGATTGCCTACTGGTTTTTATCTATTTTCTCTACTTTTCATTTATGAGTGCCTTGAGCTTATGTAAGACTTGCATTTGAATATCTAGTGTGATAATCTTTCCATATTTCTTTATGGCAAGTCTAGCATTATTATTTGTACACCTTTTGTCAGCCATTATGTGTTAAAACTGCTAGACTGCAAAATAAAGTATTCAGAATGCTGTGATAAATTGTTCCAAATATTGTGATAGAGGACTCATTGGCTAAAGAGCATTTGAAATGTGGTTCACTATTGTTCATTAGGTAGAGCTTCACGCTGTTTGCTAACTAGCTGTCCTTTAGCTGAGAGTATACAAAAGCACTTGCATGGGAAATTATATGAAAAGTGCGCTAAAAAGGATTATTTTACATATAACTTTTGTTTTAAAGAAAATATTTCAAGGGGAAATAATGTTAAAATCAGTGCTGTGTGGAGTGGTGGTTTTTGCTTTTGTTTTTGTTTTCTTGACAGTTTTTTGTTTGTTTGTTTGTTATTGTTATTTTGACACCAATGGATGGGGATGCAAGGAGAGTGCAGGAGCCAAGTTTCAATGAATAAGAGAAATGGGGAGTAGTTGGGTCTGCCTCTGCAAGGCTCCACATAAATAACCAGAGTGCTGAGCACAGAGTATGGAGATAGGAACTGGGTCAGGTTGTCACCCCTGCTGTCAAGGACTCAGGGACAGATGTGCCAACACCACAGGGACACAGAACCACTGAGTCCAGAGTCACCTCTCTAGCCCCATCACATACATATGTACACACCTGGACAGACACACACACAGATATACATATAGTTTTATTTATGAGTGGTAGAATGGTATGTGTACTGGCACCAAAGTTACACTATCTTTCCACATGATATTTCACAATAGGCTGTGTAGTGAATAGAGCCTGTGCTTTGGAATTGGATAGATCTGGGTTTAATTTCCAGCAGATACATTTGTTTAACCATATGATCTGGAGCAAGTTGCTCCCAACTTTGATTTTAAATAAAATAAAATTGATTTAAATAAAATAAAAACTGTTTTGCTCTCTACTCAGTAGCTGTAAACAAAGCACAGTGTAAATCATCATTTTTCTACCTTTGGCTAGTCCATGAGCTGATAAAATAGACAAACCTTTTCAAGAATCACACAGTGGGGTAGGGATAGGAGTTCAATAATGAGTTATTTGCTCATGAATAGAATAAGCCTCGCATAAAAATGTTTTCAGAGTTATCATATATAGGATATGTAATGCAATGTTGCATTTGCCCAGCTTTCTATATTAGCACACGAGAGTGGAAATGTCATAGAGTTCTGGTTTTGTCCATAATTGTTACAAGTATGTTGCTTTTGAACCTTGTGAAATATTTCATTATACATTTGAAGTTATAAAATATAATGTTATAAATAGAACATAAAAATTTATAAAATATAATTGGGTTCCTTCACATTATAAATATTTAGAAATTATTGCTATAATTGAAATTTGCTTTTTAAATTTTTTTCTCTTTTCAGATGTTTAGTGCCAAAGAAATTGAATTACAAGTAAATGAAACAGGAAAGAAAAAGGAAGAAGCAGAGAAGAAAAAATCAAAGAAGACTGCCTAATTCTTAGGATAAACACTGGGAGCTTTTAATATTTTGTTGTGCTCCTTAGAATTATTTAGTGAAATTTTAAAGAAATAAGTTAATTTGCAACATTACATTTAGTAGTTACGTGTTGTTTTGAGAATGCCATATTTGTGGCTGTCTTCAGTCTATTACATGGACAAACATACATTAGTATGAAGATTTTCTTTGAAAAGAGAGTTCAGTAATTGTTGAAAGCAGTCAGGATTTTACATAAGCCCGAGACTATACTTTATAACTTGCCTTGTATGTTACTTTTTTCATACATGCAAATTTAATTAATAAAAATGTTTAATTAAAAATTACTAATTTGGTGCCATTTGAGCATAGACTGTCAGGTAAAGATAGCTATTCCAAAATAAACTGAATATACTATTGACTTGCATTTCTAGATGAATGATAAAAACATCCTTGTGTTGGTGAATTGCCAAAATTTTGTAAGAGCCTTTTTAAAAAATTTAAAAATATTTTGTTATATTTATTTTACCTTTGTTAATTTATAAGTTGCAGTACAGTCATCCCTTGGTATCCAAGGGGGATTGGTTCCAGGATCCCTTGTGGATACCGAAATATGCAGATGCTCAAGTCACTTATACAAAATGGCACAGTATTTGCATTAACCTATACACATCCTCTTGTATACTTTATTTTTTCTTCCACTTTTATTGAGATATAATTAACATACAGCACTGTATAAGTTTAAGGAGTACAGCATAATGATTTGATTTAGAAACATCATGAAGTGATTATCACAATAAGTTTAGTGGACATCATCTCATATAGATGCAAAATGAAATAAACAGAAAAAAATTCTATTTCTTGTGGAGAACTCTTAAGATTTACTCTCTTAACAACTTTCATATATAACATACATGACATACATAACATAGCATGAGTTATATTTACCATGTTGTACATTACATCCCTAGTACTTATTTATCTTATGCCTGGAAGTTTGTGCCTTTTGACTGCCTTTATCCAATTGCCCCTTCCTCCAACCTCTGCCTCTGGGAACCACAAATCTGATCTCTTGAGTGAGTTTGTTTGTTTTTTCTTTTCTTTTTTTTAAATTTATTTAGTTTATTTTTAGCTGTGTTGGGTCTCTGTTGCTGTGCACGGGCTTTCTCTAGTTGCAGCGAGCGGGGGCTACGCTTCATTGCGGTGCACAGGCTTCTCATTGCAGTGGCTTCTCTTGTTGCAGAGCATGGGCTCTAGGTGCATGGGCTCAGTAGTTGTGGCTCACGGGCTCTAGAGCACAGTCTCAGCAGTTGTGGCACACGGGCTTAGCTGCTCCACGGCATGTGGGATCTTCCTGGACCAGGGATCGAACCCGTGTCCCCCGCATTGGCAGGCGGATTCTCAACCACTGTGCCAGCAGGGAAGCCCCTGGAAGTTTGTACTTCTTAATCTCTCTCATCTATTTCTTTCCTCCTTGTACACGCCCTCCCCTCTGACAATCACCTGTTCATTCTCTGTATTTATAACTCTTTCTGTTTCCTTATTTTTTGTTCGTTTTGTTTTGTAGATTACATATATAGGTAAAATGCACTATTTGTCTCTTCTGTCTGACTTATTTCACTTAGCATAATACCCTCTATGTCCATCCATGTTGTTACAAATGGCAGGATTTAATTCTTTTTTATGGCTAAGTAATATTCCATTACACGTGCGTGTGCGTGCGCGCACACACACACCTGTGTGTATATATTTTCCTTATCCATTCATCTACTGATGGATACTTTGGTTGCTTCCATATCTTAGCTACCATATCAGTAAATAATGCTGAAGTGAGCATAGGGGTACGTATATCTTTTCTAATTAGCATTTTTGTTTTCTTAGGATAAATACCCAGGAGTGGGGAATTCCCTGGCAGTCCAGTGGTTAGGACTTTCACTCCAGAGGGTCTGGGTTCAATCCCTGGTTGGAGAACTAAGATCCCACAGGCCATGCAGTGTGGCCTAAAAAGAAAAAAAAATACCCAGGAGTGGAATTGCTGAATCATATGGTACTTCAATTTTTAATTTTGTTGAGGAATTTCCATACTGTTTTCCATAGTGGCTGAACCAATTTACATTCCCACCATCAGTACACAGGGTTCTCTTTTCTCCACATTCTCGCCAACACTTGTTATTTGTTGTCTTTTGGATAATAGCCATTCTAACAGGTGTGAGGCGGTATCTCATTGTGGTTTTGATTTGCATTTCCCTGGTGATTAGTGATGTTGAGCATCTTGTCATGTGCCTGTTTTCAATCTCTGTGTCTTCCCTAATGTCTTTGGCCCTTGTTGAACATTACAGTGATGGGAAGGCGCCACATAATTGTTGAATATATACTGCATGCAGGGTCCCTGAAAGTGGATTCAGACCCTGGTTAAGTAAAAATGGGGGGACCTCCAGGAAGAGAGAGATGTGTTGCGATACCATACATGGCCCTGGGAAGCCTTCTCACGAAGGTGCATTCACCTACTCCTCATCCTCATTGAACGTTCTTTTCGTGCTAAGTACCAGAAACGAACGATATGGTCCTTGTCTTGAAGACATGTTTCCTATATGATGGGAAATAGGGACACACCATCCAAATGATATGGTTGTAATTCCACCCCTTATTTTTATTAAACAACCACTCACATAGTGCTTACTACATGCCAGACACTGTTTTGAATTCTTTATAAACATTAACTCACTTAATTCTTATGAGACACATTGTATAGTTTATGCCAAAGTGCTGATGCTTATAGGGTTTACACCACAGCTATCCATCGAAATGGACACATTTCTGCGATATCTTCCTCACAAGGCTGTATCATAGGAGGCAGAAGCTTTTCTATCTCATTGGTTTTATTCTTCCTGTAACTGGCATGAGAGTCAGATTATTTTTGACTCAATTGCTTTGTTTTACTTTGGAAATCTAAGTATTGTTTTGGTCACGTTTCGCTGATCTATACAAAGTGATTTTTTATTTAATGTGAAGTTTTAGCCAAAATATATTCCAATATTATTGCTATTTAAAATGTCAGTTTTACCTCTTTTACTGGAAAAATGCAATATGCAAGCACTTTGTGCTTTACTGGAAGAATGCAATATGCAAGCACTTTGTGCTTTTCCTCCCTTGTATCAAGGTGAGATGATCACAAACATTTGTTTTTGGGAATCAGCTAAACAACTTCTCTTTCCATCATTAGGTTATCATTAACTATATAGTCTGAAAAAAATCTCTCACTACAGGCAAAGAAATGCTGGATAAGATCTAATAAACATAACGCATGCCCTTTAAATGCATAACTGAACTCACAAGAAGTAAGGGAAATCCCCAGAGGCCAAAAACGGAAAGGGGTTGAGAATCAGAGAAGGCATTAGAGCAGATGCCGGTGCTGTCCAGGAGAAAGCTGTACTGGCACAATAACCAAAATAAGAATGAGACGATAAAAAGCCTAGAAACACAGCCACCCTCATTGGGATACTTGGGTTATGGCAGCTAGCATTGCATATCTGTGGGTAAAGAATAAGTGCTTCAATAAATGGTGATAGGGCAACTGGTTATCCATTTGGAAAGAAAGAAAATAGGACAACTGGTTATCCATTTGGAAAGAAAGAAAATGGAACCTCTACTTCACACCGTTTTTTAAAAAGTCAATGTCAGATGAATTAAAGACCTAAACACAAAAGGTAAAATGTTTAGAAGACAATACAGGAAAATATCTTTAAGACCTTGTATCTAAACAAGCTACAAAAAGTGCTAACACTTAAGGAAGAGATTGATAATTCAACTCTGAAAATGTAAGCTTCTCTACATCAAAAGATACCATAATGAAAGTGAAAAGACGGGCCATAAATGGGAGAAGACGTGTAACGTATAACTGATAAAAGGTGTGTGTCTGGAGTTTATGTACGACTGTTGGTTCAAAGGAATGAAAAAAACAATGCAACAGAAAAATGGATGGACCATTTAAACAGGTAGTTCACAGAAGAGAACACCTGAATGATTTTCTCTTTATGAGGAGCTTATTAAGTAATGCTCTACCACACTAATCCAGGAAACACATTAAACTATGATGAGACACTACTTAACAGCCATCAAGTTGGAAAAAATTTAAAATGACTGTGTAAAATTTTTTTTTAGACTATATAAAATGTTGGTGAGCATCTGGTGCCCAAGAAACTCCTATACTGCTATTGGACTTTAGGACACCTGCTGTGGGCAACAAGGTAGTGAGATCTAGAAAGTCAAAGAGGCAAGTGTCCTTCAGCCAGTAATTCCACTCTGAGGTATACAGCCTACAGAAACTCTAGTATATGTGCAGAAAAACAATCATCTATAAAGGCATTGCTTGTGATAGCAAAAAAAAAAAAAAAAAATTAGAAGTAACCTAATATTCATCAACAGGAAAATGACTGAATAAATTATGATTTATTCATACAGTAGCATACCATATAGCAGGGAAAAAGAAGGCACTACAGTTACATGTACACAACAGGTATATGTCTCCAAAACATTGAGCAAAAACTAAAGCCAATTGTGAGAGAGTATACACAAAGGAATGTTTATAGCAAGCTTAAAGACCTACATAGCTAAATATACTGTTTAACAGATACAGTGAGGTAAAACTGAAGAAAAGCAAGGGAATTAGTTGTTGCAAAAGTCAGGACATGAGTACTTCTGTTGGGAGCCGGGGAGAGAAATGCACAAGAAAGGTAAGGCTTGCTTGTAAATAAAGCTGGGTGGTGAGCGTGTGCATGTTCACTTCATTATTCTCTAAACTGTACATGTCAATTATCTATACTTTATTATGTATCTTACAATTATAAATCCAAAAAACATTCAATGCAGAAAAAGTTTAAGAACGTTTAAACATGCATACCTTGCCCTCAAGAAGCACACTACTTAAGAAAACTTAAAAGCATGCATAACTATAATGTATTGTGTTGTCTATGTATGTATCCATATGTAGTAAAAATAAAAAGCAAAATCAGGATGGTTGGAAGAGAAGGGAACACACGGGGCTTCGACTGCACTTGACACATCGTATTTCTTTATTTCTTGAATAGTGGATGGTATAAGAGTGGTCATTACAATATTCCCTTGTCTGACAGAGCCAGAGACAGCTTTGCTTCATTACTAAGGTTAGCACTTAATCCTTTCTAAAAGTTTTTTCCCTCATTCCTAGTCATCTTGAGGATGATGACCAAGTGAGTGAAGTAATGAAAGACATGACAATCTCACCATCATCTGAAGTGAAGTCATGACTAATTCTCTTAGGAAGCAGATCTGCAGTTTGCACAGTAAGTTTTAAAAGACACTTGGAAGTAAATTTCTAAGTGATCTTTGGAAAAGGATGTGATTGAAATACTCTCCAAGTTTGCAAAAAAACCCACTTAATCTCATATTTCATATTTCCTTAGGGCTCTTCGTTCCAAGTATTCCCATGCTTTGTCTTGTTTAATTGAATACATATATAAATACATCTATACATGTATATATATATATTTCATGCATTGACATTCCTTTAGAAAGAAATTAAGCAGTTACTTTATCATAACTCCATATAAATTTTCATTGGTTATTGAGGGGGTCATAAAAATGCCTCATCTAATTAAAAATTATAAGAAGGTTTTTCACTGTATTTTTTTTTTTTTTTTTTTTTTTGGCGGTCCGCGGGCCTCTCAGTGTCGTGGTCTCTCCCGTTGCGGAGCACAGGCTCCGGACGCGCAGGCTCAACGGCCATGGCTCATGGGCCCAGCAGCTCCGCGGCATGTGGGATCTTCCCGGACCGGGGCACGAAGCCATGTGCCCTGCATCAGCAGGCGGACTCTCAACCGCTGCGCCACCAGGGAAGCCCTTCACTGTATTTTTAATAGAGTTATAAAGGTATACTGTGCTTTACCTATTATAGAGAAAACAGGTCACAAGAATATCTTCTGTAAGATCTTGATTTCAAGAAGCATATATCAAAAATAAACAACAGAAGAAATGCATGTAACAGTCTCATTTAAAGGAGACTCTCATTTTTAATAACTGATACATTCACGTGGTACACAACTTTAAAAAAAATTGTATAAATACTCCATCTCATTTTGGTCCCCCAGTGACTAAGTTTCTCTTCTTGAAGGTAACGGATGTTATCGGTATGTTTCTACTGATATTTTCAGTATACTTCTATTGATATTCCATACATATACAAACATGAGTATATCTTTTAATGCAAGTGGTAGCATACTGTACACTGTTCTGTGTCTTGATTTTTTCACTTAACATATCTTTGAGGATCTTCCCATGAGAGGATCATTCTTTCCAACGTACAGATATAAGGTTAAATTCTTAACCAGTCTTCTATTGATGATCATTACTGTTCATGGTGTTGCTACTGCAAATAATGTTGCAATGAATAAACTTTTGTTTGTCATTTCCCATATTTAGAAGTATATTTACAGGATAAATCACTAGAATTAGAATTTCAGGGTGAAAAGTATGTTATACAATTATACAAATTTATGTTTCTCCTAACAGTGAGTGAGGGTCCCTCTGCTATACCTTTCCCATTGTAGTTGCATTGGCTTTGTATGGTATCAACTCAGCTAACCTTGGAACTATTTCCCAGAATTTCTTTCCTATATGGCTGCAAGTTTGAGTTGGCCACAAGAGAAATTTGCACAGTATTTGAAAGGCAGAAGAGAAGTAGCTCCATGTAGGGCACCAGCACTGTAGCAGCTCGCAAAGGATGTTGGTTTGCTGGCTCACTTTATTGGTGTGGGGAGGCATCCAGGCCCATAGCTACTCTAGTTCCTCCAGATCCTACCGGATCTCCTCCTTCATATTCTTTGCTAACAGATTCTTTGCATGCAGCTTCATGGCAAAGGACACCAGCTTTTCCTGCAGGTCACCAGCATTGCCAAGGTTGCAGATGGTGAAAGATACATGAGGGCACTGTTTGTCCCCATGGGTTACAGTTTATTCTCACCCTCCCCACTTCACATCCAACTTTCCTTCCTGACTACCAGAATGAGCTGACACCAGTGACAACAACCTTGCACAGACTTCTCCATCAACGCCCACGATTGTGTGAGGTCTAATCCCTAGAGGAAGAAAATTGCTTATTTGATACCACAGTGGCTTTGCTTCTCTAATTGAACTCAAACTAATAAAACAGTGCTTCAAACGTTTTTGCCAATAAATAGGTGAAATCTCAATATATAATTTCATAGCTATTTACTTTGTACTTTTAAAAATTTACCCAAATAATTTTTATTTGCATTTCTTTTATGAATGATGTAGAACATCTTTATGTTTGTTTAAAAGCCTTTTGAATTTTCCTCCCATTGATTGTTCATATCCTTTGCCTAATTCTTCCAATAGGTTTTATTTTTTTCCCACATCAATTTGTAAGAGCATTTACTATATTTGGGAAATTACTTTTTGCTTACACGTTAAAGCAATGCTAGCTACTATAGTAGATGAGCCCACACAGTTTGCTTCTCTTTTTAAATTTAATTTAATTTAATTTAATTTATTTATTTGGCTGTGCTGGGTCTTAGTTGCAGCAAGTGGGATCTTTGTTGCCGCGTGGGGGATTTTTAGTTGAGGCATGTGGGATCTAGTTCCCTGACCAGGGATCGAACCCGAGCCCCCAGCATTAGAAGCACAGAGCGTTAGCCACTGGACCACCAGGGAATTCCCCAGTTTGTTTCCCAATAACAAATCCCATTGTTGATTGCAATCCTCCAAGCGAAAATCTAGGAACTAAAAAAAAAAAGTCTAGGAGCCAAGACTCCTCCCATTTTGTGTCTCTGCCATCTTCAACATGCCATTTTCAAACACTCCCAAGACTTCTGTGTCCTTTTAAGCTACCAAATGGGAAAGAATTTGAAGTATCAATTGTGATTTTTAAAAAAAGTACTCAGTATACTAGAAACAGAAGGGAACTTGCTCAACATAAGAACCCAAAGCTAACATCATATTCAATGGTGAAAGACAGAAAGCTTTTCCTCTAAAATCAGGAACAAGACAAGGACACCTACTCTCACCACTTCTATTCATCAGTGTATTGGACATTCTAGCCAGAACAACTGAGCAAGAAAAAGAAATAAAAGGCAGCCAATTTGGAAGGGAAGAAGTAAAATCGTCTTTGTTCACTGATGTTCATTAGTGCTAACATTTTTTTTTTTTTTTTGCGGTACGCGGGACTCTCACTGTTGTGGCCTCTCCCGTTGCGGAGCACAGGCTCCGGATGTGCTGGCTCAGCGGCCATGGCTCACGGGCCCAGCAGCTCCGCGGCATGTGGGATCTTCCCGGACCGGGGCACGAACCCGTGTCTCCTGCATCGGCAGGCAGACTCTCAATCACTGTGCCACCAGGGAAGCCCAGTTCTAACATTTTTTAAATGGAATCTTTGGAGTAGAAAACAAAGTTGCAGGATAAAAAAAATCAACAAACAAAAATTAGACACATTTTATACACTAACAATGAACAATCCAAAAAGAAAATTAAGAAATTCCATTTACAACAGCATCAAAAAGAATAAAATTCTTAGGAATAAACTTAACCAAGGAGGCAAAAGACTTGTGCACTGAAAACTGCAAAACATTGCTGGAAGAAATAAAAGAAGACATAAATAAATGGAGAGACACCCTGTTTTCATAGATTGGAAGACTTAATATTGTTAAGATGTCAATACTACCCAAAGCTGTCTACAGATGCAATGCAATCCCTATCCAAATCCCAGTGATTTTTTTTGCAGAAGTAGAAAAATCCATCCTAAACTGAAAATTAAAGAAAAAGTGCTGATTGTGGTTTCCTATGTCTTTGCTGACTAACATAAGCTAAACTAGTGTTTCTCATACTTTAATGTGTATATGAATCTCTGAGGATCTCTTTAAAATGCAGGTTCTGATTCAATCAGTCTGAGGTAGAGCCCATGAGTCTTTTCTGTCAAGCTCCCAGATGACGGATGCTTAGGATGCACTGGCATCACCTAAGTACTTGTTTGATCTCATTAGCTAAGTATTTAGGAGACATCTACATGTAGCCCCTACTATGATCTGTGTGATCTCCCTTCCCACACCTTCCCCATATCTCTTTGCTTCATCTCTTGCCATTCCTGCCATTTCTGCCATCCTTCATTCACCTCAAGCCACATTGGCCTCCCTGCTGTTCCTCATAAACACTAAGCAGGCTCCTGTCTCAGAGCTTTGAAACTAACTGTCCTCTGCCTGCAGCACTCTACCCATACTCTATGTGGGCATGGCTTGCTCTTGTACTTCCTTCCATTTGCTGCACAAATGTCACCCTATCAGAGAGGTTTTCTCTGACCATCATTTATAAAATAGGACTCCCACGCCTCAAACACCTAACACCTGAAATATGTGTTTGTGTTTACTGACTGCCCCGCCCCATTAGAATTGTAAGTTCCACGTCTATTTTATTCGTTGGTGTATGGCCAGTGCCTAGAACAGTCTGAGCTTATAGTACGTAGTTAATAAATACTTACTGAATGAATATTAGAGAGCCATTCATTTATATTACAACTTAAAAATCCAAAATCAGATACCAGTTGTTTCCATGTTTCTTACTTAAAATTACTGGCTAAGATGAGATTGTTCTTTGCTTATCTTATTCTAGCATAATATCATATTTGTTGATAATGGATAAAGTAATAGGAAAGAGGTTTTGAAAAGTTCTCCAAATGATGTGTTTGGTGAATTATAATTCTATCTTTGAAATACATATAACATGTGAGTGGATCACGTATATAAGGCTGGCCCACCTGCACTAGGAATTCAGGGACAATTCAAGGCCACCTTTTTTCAGACATGATATTTGCATTTTGCTGATTGCGTCATGTTTTCTCTATGCTCACTTCAGTTGAGATCTTCTGCTTAAAAGAAACAAAGGTTCACTCCAGTAAGGATTCAAAGAGACAAGGGCCCTCATGGGGAATTACAAAACTGGGAACAACAACATCATTTTGCCTCCTAGGAATGGCTGCGTTAGAAATGTCAGCATCAGGAACTTTTGGATCTTAACTCTAATGTTGAAGCAGTAACGGGATCAGTTCCTTTCAGCACATCTGTTCTTCTCTCTTTACTGTCTGACTTTCTCAGTCTCATTTTCTTTCTTTAACTCACGGTTTATGCTAACTCATGGTTTCTTTTCCCTTATAACCTTCTAGCTCATACATGTGCATTATGGCCTCTCTAGCTTCTCTTTCCATTACAATCATGTAGCTTCAGCTTCCACTGTTAACTTCCCTTCTCTTTCCAAGGTTCCCAACTGCAGTTCTGCACGAGTAACAATGTTTGGACCAGCTGATATTTTTGCATCAGGCCTGGGTAGGGTCATTGTGGCCAAAGGAGTGGCTGCCCTTGGGCCAGCTTCCTGTTGCTTGCCCAGTCTGTGGTGGCCAGCAGCTTGGGGTCAAGTGGTTCCACCTCATGATGTTTTGTCAGTAAAGCAGCTCTATTGCAAGGGGCTGCGTATGTGACTGACCTGGGGAGCACACACATGCTTCCTCTCACAGAAAAGACTTTTCTCCTCCTCCTTTTCATCGATTGAGCTGACTCTGGAAACTTCTTATGACTCACCAAAGGTAGCCCTCTCCAAGAAGCCTTTCCTCGGGCTTGATTAGAGGCCCAACCTCTGTGTCTCCAAAGTTCTTTGTTGCGACCTGTCTCATACTGTCTATAATTGTTTCACACTTGTATCTCCTACTAGAATGTGGGCATCTCTGGCTGAGAAAACTATAGTTATTTTTCATTTAAAATATTTATGAAATATTATAAAATATTTATGGTATTATGTGTGCTAATTATCAATTTCTTGACTCTCAGCTACAAATCTGCCTTTCTTTGCCCTCTTTTGTGATAGCAGAGCTGGACCCTGGTAACATTTCTCCTTTGCCAGCTAATGAAATGTTACACTTCGCCAATAGAGGGCACTGAAGTCACACTGCAGAGCCACAGCAACAGGTAACTATTTGGCTTATGGACTCTGGTACTCCGCTGTTATGAAGTACAGATAACTCCAGTTACACCCGCAGGCCATGCTTTCCCCAACTTCAGGGGCTTTATAGACCAGCAATGGCCCATTTCATCTGGCAAGTTTCTTCATCACTGCCAAGCTGTGTGCTCCATGCCCCCTTGGAGGAGGTCTGAATCTCAGCCATGGGGACTGTTCCTCTCCTAATCCCTGGTTCTTTTAATGCCCACTCTCCCTCTAGCTGGAGGGTATAGATGCTTTTTTGCATCTGCTACTCTAAGGATGCCTTAGAGTCAGTCCTCTTCTACTCCTTTCAGTATCTAACCACCTTCTAGTAGCTAACAAATTTTTATATTAAATTTTCGCCCTTCAAAAAATTGATGTGATATCTGTCCCCTGAATGGGCCCTGGCTAATATAACATGTAGTGAGGCTTTTACTGGTATTTTTTTTTTTTTTTTTTTTTGTCCGGACGCGCAGGCTCAGTGGCCATGGCTCACGGGCCCAGCCGCTCCGCGGCATGTGGGATCTTCCCGAAACGGGGCACGAACCCGCGTCTCCTGCATCGGCAGGCGGACTCTCAAGCACTGCGCCACCAGGGAAGCCCTTTTACTGGTATTTTTAAGTAGACCCATAAATAAATAATTTATACTTTTCTCAGTTTTCATTTCTAACATGGTAAATATTGATAGATACAATCCACACAGACAAAAGATTTTAGGGGTCCTCAGTAAGTTTTAATAGTATTAAAGTTTCCTGAGACGAAAAAGTTTGAAAACAGTTGCTTTATTGCAAGTCTTCTAAGAGTTTTGATATACAAATGCATATTGCAAATCTGAATTTAAACCCAGATCTAACGTACATAAAGCTTTAGGAGATGGTGAGGTCGACAACTTTTAAGCCCTGAAAACTTGAAACTTTTTTCTCATTCAGAAGTTTCTTAAAAAAATAAAAAAAAGAAAAGAATCACAACTTATCAGTTAACAATGTAATTAAAATGAAATACATTAGCTGGGATTACTTGACAGTATAGGAAAGATATAATGAAGAATTTGTTGAAACTTAGAAGACAGAGTCTGTGGGAAGAATACCTGGAAACAGAGAGGTGATGGTGGGTGAAAGTTTTAGCTGTTTTGCCTGGGACCTTGACTTCCTTCCTTCCTTCCTTCCTTCCTACCACAAAACCTCACGATACTGTGTCAGAAACTGCAGGTTAAACAATAAAATAACAGACCTTTCTGAAAGAAACTTATAGAGAAACAGGGAAGTAAGGAATATACTAGGAGAATCTACTAGGAGGATCACCCAAGAGGAAAACAAACATAATGGGGGGTTTTTCTGGGGAGGGGGTCAAAGAAGACTTCCTTGGGAAAGTTCTTCCCCCACCTCTTTGCCTGGCAAGAGGAGCATGGCACCACAAGAAGATGTGGGAAAAGGGAGGTGGTAGCCAGAAGTGATGCCAACCAGCAGTCACATCACGATGGGACTTCTATTCTACATTTGGGTTACTCCGGAGACACTGGGGGAGAGGAGGGGCATATGGTGATGGGGTGGGGGGCATGGAAACTTATTAACGACGCAAGAAACGACAAATTTTTGTTTTGGAGAGGCAAACATCAAACAATTAAACCACTTGAGGAAATATTACATCAAGAACAAGACTAGGAACTCAAGGGGAGGTGTAGCTCAGTGGTAGAACGCGTGCTTAGCATGCACAAGGCCATGGGTTCAACTCCCAGCACCTCCATGTTTGATGGCAGCAAAAAACAAAAACAAAACATGGCCCTGAGCTGATGTGATGTCAAAGCCTTCATCTTGGGACTTTCCTGGCAGTCCAGTGGATAGGACTCCTTGCTTCCACTGCAGGGGGCACGGGTTCAATCCCTGATTGGGAAACTAGGATCCTACAGATCTGGCATGGTGCATGGCCAAAAAAAAAGAACAAGACTAGGAAGCATATCATTGTTATTATTCAACATTTTCCTGGACATTATATCTAATCAATGTGATAACACTACAGAAACACATGATCTACAAATTCATTCATTCAGTCAAAAATATTTATGAAACACCTACTATGGGCCAGGCATTGGCCCATATATATGGGTATAGCAGTGAACAACAGCAAAAGATCCCTGTCTTCATCAAGCATCATTCTAGAAGAAGCAAATTGAAATGTGACCTCTCAGCATTTCACCTAGTTCAACACTTTTATCTTGGCTTCCTGACTTCACCTGTTTTGATTTTTTTTGCCTTGGCTTCCTGACTTCACTCTTTTTGGTTTTTCCCCCTATCTCTCCAGCCTCTCCTCCTTCTCTAGTTCCTTTTATTGGCTTCTTTTTCTATGCTACAATGAAATGCTGAGGTTTGATATGGGTTCTTCTGTCTTTACTGCACCTGCTCCCCTTCCATCATAACATTTACTCCCATTACTTCTATACTGTCAAGAAGTGCAGGTAGAAAGGTAATATAAAGCCTAGTTTTTGTTTCACTTTCAAGTTCCATTTGATCTTTTTGAACTCTTGATCTTTTCCATCAGAGCTGCTCCATCTCCAATCTTCCCCATGACTGTGAATGCAATCACCATCCACCCAATTTCTCAAGCTAGAAATGTTAGTCATTCTTAACACCTTCCACTCCCTAAGCTACTTTACTCAATTTACCACTAACACCCACAGATTTTTACCTCCAAGATATACTTCAAATCTGTCCACTGCTACCAACTTATTTCAAGCTGCCATCATCTCTCACCTGCAAGAGCCATCCAACTAGTTTCTTTGTTGCTTCTTTTGCCTTCTCCAAGTCCATTCTCCATATAATAACTAGAATGGTCTTTTAAGAATGTACATTACTCAGAAAATGATGGGGGTACATCAAAAGGATACAGGAAACAACTTAAAAAGGAGTTCTTACTGTCCAAATCTCGGACAATTTGAGAATCAAAATAAGTCATGGCAATTACTGATCATAGCCCATTGACTAAAAAAGAATGCATGAATCCATGCTGATACATACATAAGAGAAATGGGAAAACTATTTCTTTCAGTAGAATGTCAAACAATAATGTAGAAGAAATGAGTTTTAAAAAAATCACTATTTTGCGGCCCTCATAGTAATAACTGATTCAGCCAAGTCATTAATGGATGCTAAAATTAATAAGGCAAAGCTTGATGAAGAACAACATATTTATATAGTCTCAAAATATGTCCCACCACATTGCTTATTAAATACAAAGAGGAAAAACAGTTAACTTTATGGTGAGAAACTTGGCGTATACCAACATAGACAAGTGATCAAATTTAAGGTAAACAGTAATAACGTAAACTTACATAATGTATCTCCTAATGTGACACAGAGGACATAACATCACTCATGCATTATTCCTGTCAAAATGCATAACCTGAATCTGATCATGAGGAAACAACAAACAAACACAACTGAGGACATTCTACAAAATAAAGGGCCTGTTTTTTTCAAAAATGGCAATATCATGAAAAAGAAAGGCAGAGAACTGTTCTACACTGAAGGAGACTGAAGAGGTATAAAACTGTATGCAATGAAAGATTCTGGATTGGATCCTGGATTAGAAAAAAATTTGCTATAAAAAACATTATGGGACAAAATGGAAAAAGATCTGGTGATTAAAGATCTGCTGACTAAATAGTTTTATCAATGTTAAATTTCCTACTTTTGTTAATTGTACTGTGGTTATAGAAGTCCTTCTTTTTAGGAAATATAAACTGAAGTATTTGTGGGTAATGGGGTAAGTCTGCAACTTGCTTTCAAGTAGTTTAGGGGAAAAGTGTATATAGAATTGATTCTCATTATCTGTGGTGATTGTGTTCTATGAAGTCACAGAACACTGAATTAGCAAATACTAAAAAATCGTGACTAGGGGAAATACAGATTTAGGTTCCTCTAAGCCTCTGGTCATAACATGTTTTTTTTTGCCACCCTTCAATGTATCAACATGTCTTATGTGTTTCTGTTTAAAGATACCTTATTTAATATATATTGTTCATTCATGAACATTGAACTCACAACCAATAGCACTATAACTCATGCCTGAAAGAAGCGTATCTAACACATATATTCTCTGTAAGGCATGTAACCTAGGAACACTAGACAGCACTTCAGCACTGTGCCTGAGCACCATTTTAAACAGTGACATCATCAACAAAAAGTACAAAAACATGAAAAACATGGCACTAAATAGGCTGCAAAGAGGATACTTGTTTATAGTATGAGAGCTAAAACAAGAAGGCAGAGCCTTGTTTGAGCTCACCTGGGAATGTGCACATTTGGCAACTAAAATTTTCCCTCCTCTGCAAATGTCTGCAAAAGACCTTGCAAGTACCACAGGGCACGAGGGGAGGAACAAATAAATTTTAGCAGGTAGGGGGTTTGAATTTGAATTTGCAAATACAGAATGTGTGAGTAATGAGGATCGAGTGAGTATGTTTACTATATATGCATACACACACATACTTATACACAAAGAGACAGAGCAAGTGATGAACAAATCAAAATGTTAAAATTGGTGACTCTGGATGGAGAGGATATGGGAATTTTAAGTACTATTTCTTGCAGCTCTTCTCTAAATTTGAAATTATTTCCAAATAAAAAGTTTTCAAACGTAAATTGATTCATTTTTACTCCTCTGCTTAAAATATTTCAATTGCTTTCATTTGCACATCACACGACCTTTAATCCCTGAAGGTGGTCAAGCCCCTTTTGGCCTCTCCAAAGGTCATTTAGGCCACCCTTCCCCTAGTTGTCTCACAGGCATTCTTTTAATTCCTGGAACACTTCCCTATCTCCATAGTGAAATTAGATCCTATCCATTACCCTCTTCTGAAGCACCTTGTTCTTTTCTTTCATAGCATTTATCATAATTTGTAATTATACATGCAAACAATTATGTGTTTGTATTTCATAAACGTGTAAAATGATCATTATGAAGACATTGTAGAAGTATGAAACTATGCAAGTGACTTGCTTTAAATGTTTAGGCATATGGAAAATTATTTCGGCAAAGGTAAGTTCTATAAGTTATATACAAAACCATACTTCACAAGCAAACAATGGACAAGGATTAGAAAGTAATATGCAAAAATTAGAATTCAGCCAGAATGATAGAATTACAAATGGTTAAATATAGAAATTGTTTTCTTTTTAGGTTCCTTTCAGTAAGAAAGAAAAATAATCCTAAATCAAAGAATGATGATAATAACTACCATGTTAGTGCTTACATTTTGGAAAAAAAAAGTCTAATTGCAGACTGCAGAATAGAATGGAGGGGCAAGGCTAGAAGTATGGACACAGCAAAGTTAGTATAATTTAAGTGAGTGCACTTGGGTTGAACTAGAAGAGTGATGGTGGGAATGAGAGAAGTCGATGGATCACAGAGATATTACAGATATGATGCTGGGATTGACAGGATCTAAGACTGATTGAAACAGGGGTGAAAAAGAGGGAAAACTCAAGGTCAGTTCCTAATTTTACATCTTAGGCAACTGGAAAGGGGTTCATTGGTTCACTGAAATAGGATCATAGAAGAAAAAGCAGGTTTGAAGATGGCAGAATAAGTTTAGTTTGAACCTGTGGGACATCCAGGTGAAGACAGTAGGCAGCTGTCTACATAAGTCTGGAAACCAGGAGAGAAACTGGGCCAAAGATAGATAGATCTGGAAGTCATAAACATATAGATAAAAATTAAGCCATGGAAGTGAATGTTATCACCCAAGGAAAGTATAGACTCAGAACAGAAAGCTGAAATATTACCCTCCTATTAGACACCAGGAATACACAGACTAGACAGAATTCCTGCCCCTGGTAGCCAGTCTAGAGGTTGGGATTGGAATAGGAGTCGGAGAAGTACTCTTTGTCTTTCTACTATGTATTAGATTCTCTCTTCTGGTTCTGAGATGAACATGACACAGTCTCAGCTATCAGGAAGTTCACAATTTAGTGAAAGAGGATAGACAAGAAAAACAACTCAGATACTACAGTGTGCTATGGGAGACGAAAGAGGCACTGAATTCATCCAGTGTAGGCTGTAGCCTGTTGAAGGCCAAACAGGAATTGGCCAGGTAGAACATGTTTCAGATGCGGAAGGTCTTTGAAGGGATGTGAACCAATGTATGAAAAGGCATAAAGTTGAGAGAAAGTTTGGGATATTTGGGAAATTCCCGTAGTTACCTAAGGGCTAGTGGAAGGTTCCCAGCTTGGTGAAGTTCAGTGAAGTTTCTTGGATTCTATGCGAAGGAGACTAGGGAGTACTTAGCTGTGTTTACAGATTTCAATTGTTACTAAGAATACATATTTTAAGAAAAAGCTTGTGTTAATTTTTGACTATGTAAATACTATTCATTTATTGTTAAAAGAATTAGAAAATACACAGAATTTCTTTTAAAAAGGATCACTTAGTTAACTAATGAGAACCTACTGCATAGTACAGGGAGCTCTACTCAATGCTCCATGGTGACCTAAATGGGAAGGAAATGCAAAAACGAGGGGATATATGTATACTTATAGCTGATTCACTTTGCTGTACAGTAGAAACTAACACAATATTGTAAACCAACTATACTTCAATAAAAGTTAAAAAAAAAAAAAGGATCACTTAGAGTATCTCCAAATAGAGATGTCCTCTGTTAAGGGTTTGGTGTATAATCTAGATTTTCTTCTGAGTATATATCTAATCTGCTTATTGATTAAAAATTTGTTTTAATTTACAAAAAAATGGAGTCATACTTTGCATACTATTTTATAACCTCCTTTCTAAAATTTTCACAATATACCATGATCATTTTTCCATAAATGTATCTCTAAATGTGTAAATCTCTTTTTTTTTTAAATAAATTTTATTTATTTATTTATTTTTGGTTGAGTTGGATCTTTGCTGCTGCGCCGGGGCCTTCTCTAGTTGTGGCGAGCGGGGGCAATGCTTCGTTGTGGTGCGCAGGATTCTCATTGCAGTGGCCTCTCTTGTTGTGGAGCAGGGCTCTAGGCATCTGTAGTTGTGGTACACGGGCTCAGTAATTGTGGCCCGCGGGCTCTAGAGCGCAGGCTCAGTAGTTGTGGCACATGGGCCTAGTTGCTCTGCAGCATGTGGGATCTTCCCAGACCAGGGCTTGAACCAGTGTCCCCTGCATTGGCAGACGGTTTCTTAACCACTGAGCCACTAGGGAAGTCCCTAAATCTGTAAATCTTAACGCTAATTAATATTCCATAGTGTGAATGGATCTCTTATGTTAGAATCATTCAGCTGCATTCACTTTTTCTAAGAGCCAGATTTCAAACACTAAAAATTTTTAAAAGGGTCTCAAACTTCACTGAATCTTTAATGAAGCCACCAAAAATGGAAATCATTCATGAAGTCAAAATTCTTTAAGAGTCTGGACCACAGGAATTCCCTGGTGGTCTAGTGGTTAGGACTCTGTGCCGGGAGCCCAGGTTCGATCCCTGACTGGGATCCTGCAAGCCACGTGGCGCGGCCAAAAAAAAGTTTGAGTCACATTCCTTTAAGAGGAAGGGAATGACAGAGTGGTGTTCTGTTGCAGAAAGTATTTAAATGCTCTGATGCAAAACACAGATACTGGACTAGGTTCAAGGTATAGAACTTGAAGGCACACAGTTGTTCCTGGCTCGCTTTGAGGCTGAGGCCATAGCCATCTTAGTCAAACAGTTATGTTTTCTCTGGCAGATTTTTCAGTTGGTCTCATTTCACTGATAAAGAAGGCTTCCTACTTAAATTCTAGAGTAGTAAACTTTTATTCATTTTGTGAAGAGACTGTATGTACTTGGAAAATCAAATGGACAATAAGAAAAACTTACATTGTCCACTCGATAACTGTACCCTAGTTAAATTATGTTTGTGTTTGTATGTAAAATAGTAAAATATTCAGAACATAAATTTTATATTTGTTCAATTTTGTTTTATTACCTGAGTTGATAAGCAGAATATATGGACAATTAATGACTTAGTCCATCATTCAGAAGGCACTATAATCTGAATGTTTGTGTCTCCCCAAAATTCGTATTTTGAAATCCTAATTCCCAAAGGTGATGGTATTATTAGGTGGGGCTTTTGGGAGGTGTAAAATTATGACAGTGGAACCCTCATGAGTGGGATTAGTACTCTGGACTAAGACAGAAGGTAAATGAATAAGTATTTTTCAACATCTTTAATTTTACAAATATTTTAACAGATAAATCTAATAAAATCAAGATACAATCTTCCCCCTACATTTTTTCTTTTCTTACATAGAGACAAAACGCATTTTGCCTTCCTATGTATCCTATTTTATTGTTATAAGTTTCTATAGGAAGGAAATGTAATAAACATAATTATTGCTAAACTCCAAATATCAGGACAAGTGCTGGGTAAGGACAAGTATATTTTTTTCAACTAGAAAATTAAAGTTCCCATTAGCAAGGCAAATTATAAAGCAAACATAAAAGAAAAATGTTCAAGGTCACCTTAAAGAGAAAGTATACTTCCTCAAGTCAAGCCTCTTAGTAACTTGATAGAGGTTATTTACATACCTAAATAAAGTATGTGAGCTGGAGGTGGGCTTTAATGGAAGTTTAGAAAAGGGTAGTTCTCAGAGCAAACTTCTGAGCCTTCCTTCCTCTAGCATTCACTGAACTATACTACATGGAGAGAGAAAAACCAAGGCTAAACAATTTGCCTATCTAGTAAAAAGCAGGTCTAAGATTCAAATCCACTAGATGGTTTTGCTTCGCTGAAAATGTTGCATGGCTCCATTTAATTCATTCACTTAGCAAATATTTATTAAATACCTTTTCTGTGCAAGGCATTTTGCCAGTGGCAATGGAGGATATAAGATGAATCAGACATCTGTGGAGTAGTGGAAAGAGATGTACTTTGGCTTCATACAGACTGGTTAGATTCCCAGCTTCATGGATAAATTACTCTTACAGTTTTTAAGTCAGTAAAATGAGGCGGTAAAGAAAGAAAGAGAGGGAGGGAGAGAAAGAGAGAAAGAGAGAGAAGAAAAGAAAAGAAGAAAGAAAGAAAGAAAGGAAGGAAGGAAGGAAGGAAGGAAGGAAGGAAGGAAGGAAGAAAGAGAAAGAAAGGAGGAGAAAGAAAGGTATCTCCTAAGACCAGCACGCAAAAATTGTTCAATAAATTTAGTTTCAACTCCACTTGGAGGGGTTTTCTGTAAGGTGATCAAGTAAGTCTTCATAAAATGGGGAATGTTGCGATTGATTTGGGTCATGAGATGGGTTCTTGATTTGGACTGGCTGAGATGTGGGAGATGGCAAACGTAGTGACGTGTGAGGACTGAGTAGATCCTGTCCGTTGGAACAGACAGGGAGGGACAGAACTAGAATCTGTAAAGGTCACGTTGCCTGCCTACCTGCATACTCCATCTCATTCAGTATAGTGTCAGTTCCTAAAATATATAATATTAGGACAACAGTCTGAAATCAAGGCATCTTCTCTGATTAGATCTCTAAGGGGCAAGTTTTCCCATATTTTACTTGTATTATTGATTCATTTGCCACACTCTTTTCACTTATTCAAAGAATATCTAGCATTGCATTTAAAATCTAAGCGCTAGAATCTGAGGATGTAGGAAATCAAAAGACACTGTCCCAGTTTTCTAGCACACAGACACGTAAACAACTTAAATAAGCTCAGAGGTGACGGAGACATCTACAGCAACGCCGAGGAAGAAAGAGATTTTCCCTTGGGGCAGCTCAACCCTAAATTAATTATACGAAAATAGGCATATTTTACAGACTTTAAAATTATACGCCATGCTTAAACATTTAAAAGAAAGAAATGGAAGTTTTTTTTCACAGTGTCAAATGCAATGCTCATTCTAACGACGCTATACAGCCAAGCCCGCAGAAAAACAGGGAGGAAGCGTGACTGAGTTCTTACTTTGTTACCGTTCTCTGAAATCGGTCTTCCACACTGTTTCCTTAAAACGTAGAAGCCTGTGGAAAGTATAGTCCGGGCTCTTCAAGGAACAGGCAACTGGGGATACCAAGGAAAGTGCAGAACGCGGATACCGCAGTTTTCCAAGTGCTGTCTGGCCTCGCCACGTGGTAGATTTTTGGCAACCAGCCCCTCTTTCCTCAGGATTCAGAGGCGGATTCTAACGCCCTCTGGAGCCGTCCCTACTGACGTCACGAGCGCGATTCCAGTCTGTGGCCAATCACGCGGCCGGATTCTGGGGGAAGCCCGGGGCAGCGGCGGCAGCTGGTGCGCGTGCGCGAGGTCTCCTCGTGGCTATATAAACATGGCTGGCGTGGTCGCGCAGAGGGGCCGTGCAGAGCGCGCGTAGGGGGCTTTGGGCCGCTCTGGGTTTGTAGTTTTGAAATTTCTGGCGGGGGAATCCGCCGCGCAGAGTTTTGGTGGAAGGTGGGAGCCGAAGTGACGCCCTTCCGGGAGCCGCGCAGCCGGGCTCTGCTGCATCTGGTCGCGAGGCTGAGTGGCCGGGTTGAGCCGGCGCACGTGTGAGCGCCGCTGAGGAAGCGGCGAGCGGCCGAGCAGGTGTGGCTGCCGGCGGGGCCGCGCCGACTGGAGGAAAGTCCGGAGCGCTGGGGTCCCGCTGTCCAGCAGGCGCCGGTCACTGACTGGTGTGGCGGCCCCGGCGCCTCTCCCTAGCGATGCTGTGGAGCCGGAACTGCACTGGAGTCGGCTGCCGCTTGTCAAGCGTCCCCTCGCCTGTGCTCCTGGAACGGCGGCGCCTCAGCTGCCGCTGATCCACCTGGGGATGCCCGCGGGCCTCACAGAACCGGCCGGCGCCGCTACCCCCGCTGGTGTGGGCGCCTCCGGGACCGTGACCATGGCCCCCGCCGCGGCTCTGCCAGTCCGGGTGGAGAGCACTCCGGTGGCCTTGGGCGCCGTGACTAAGGCTCCTGTCAGTGTCTGCGTGGAGTCCACGGCGCCCCAGCCGCTGCGGTCCCCCGTGGGGACCCTGGTGACTAAAGTAGCTCCTGTCAGTGCTCTTCCTAAACTCAGCTGCGGCCCTCGTCTGCCAGCTCCTCAGATTGTCGCTGTGAAAGCACCCAACACCACAACAATCCAGTTGCCTGCTAATTTGCAGCTTCCTCCAGGTATGTCGCTCACCTTTTCCGGCTTATCCCTCGGGCCGGCCAGCGGTGACACGGGAAACGTCGCAGCCCGGGATTGCGCCTTCTCGCTGGGAGTTCTAAAAAACTCAACCAAGAGAACCTTTCATAATCTTGACTTTGCGGGGCAGTGATTTGGCGTTACAATCAAGATAGCATCTTTGAGTCCTTACTGCAGTTTTTCTTTTCCTATTTAAAGAGAGCATCTTTTCCCTTAAGTGACACAGGAAAAGCTGGAGCAGCCTATTCAGGAGGGCCTTTGAGGCACTGGCTCGTAGGTGCGGGAAGATAAAGAGTATCGCTAAAGTTTATTTTCATATGGAGAAAGGATCAATTTTTATATCCACACGCTTGGATTACTATGTTAAAAATAGGTGTTTTTAAAAGGCTCTTGTGTGTTAAGACCGAAAGTGAATTTTAAATTTAAACAAGCCTAAGTAAGTTTACTGCTTAGAAATGAATAATGTTGCTTCCCGCACAATTTTCAGATGTGTGATGATTGTAAGGAACGGAGTTAGAAGGATCCCTCTCACAGGGAGCAAATGCCAGAGTTGACAGGTCAGAGCCATGAGGTGGTTATTTGTGAAGCATTGTGTGAATGCTACCGTTAATGAGCCTGTGACTACTTTTTATACTAGAGTGTACTCTGTGGGGCTGTTTTTCATGACTGAGACAAAGGTTTTGCTTTGTGATCATTTGCATATTGTAAATATGCAGAATGGTGTTGGAGTGTTCTACCTTGTTTTCTTTCCTCAAATGAAAGTCACTTGGAATTTCAGTGGGGAAAAAAAGCACATGTTGTCTTCTTTGGAAAAAAACTCTACTTATAATTTGATTATTTTCTATGTATTTTGCTGAGCAGCAATGGGAACTCTGACCCCCAAAGGTGGTAAAGAAGTGGAAGCATTTGGTTCACGTGATGTCAGTTTCCCCTAGCAAAATGAGGGTGCCTCTTTTGTACCTAATGTTCTGTTGTAGCTGTGTTTTAGTTTTGTATTGTACACGACGTACCTACACTTAAGGCTGTGTGCACCACTGGATACATTTTCTGCTGGTTCTAAATTGTCCTCCTACATGCACTCTTATAAAGTAGCTATGAATGTGTTTGAATGAAATTACTCCTAATTTGTTAAAAACAAAATTCCTATCTAGTCAGTGAAGTTGGTTTAGAAACAATCAAAAAAGTATTAAGAGAGAAGAACTTTCAGGAGTGGAAACTTGCTGGTAAGTGGGAACGGATCTCTTATTGAGGGCGTACTGTGCTAAGCACTTTTTAAAAAAATTGAGCTACAATTGACATACAACATTATATTGCTGGACACTTTTCATCCATTATTATTTTTATACATTATTTATATTCTTTTGTTTGCTGGTCATAATAGATAGATAGCAAATAAGGAAAAGGGTCTCTGAGGGTAAAGAATTTGCCCAATGCCAGACAAGTCATAGATGTCAGAGGGAATTTGAATTCAGGTCTGTTTAACTCTACTCTTTCCGCAACACTGTGCTTACCACTTGGTGTGTGTACAATATGCCTCCTTGCATAGCAATGTTAAAAGGCGATTTATAGAATTTTAGAGCCTGATCTTTTTATTACACAGAGAAACAAAAACTGAAACTTGCTAGAGCAAAACAGCAGCAAACCAGGACCACAGCCTAAGTATGCACTACACTATAACTTGTTATGCTGTCACCATGGATAAACTCCCACAAAAGAGAGGAGATAAATTGCCTTTAGGAGTTGTTATTTAGAGAGGAGGTGAGAAGGTACCTTGAAGAGCAGCTTTTGGAATTTCTACTGAGGTGTGGCAGAAGAACATACTCATATTTGTGCTCTCACAGATGCACAATAAGATAACCAATACTTAAGGAATGACATAGAAACACTGATTAAAATAACATTTTAAAAAGGTCTTGTTCTACTTTTAAATACTGAGGATTAGCAGAGGATTGCTCAAGGATGCTTAAATTACGTAGGAGTCAGCTCTGATTTTCCCAAGGTAATGAATACTTTAAGTATTTGATTTCTCTTTACTTCAGAATTTCCTCTGTGAACAGAACTAGTTTTAAAAAAATATGCATATGCACCACAGGTTTTTCTAGGGAGCAGGAGCTGGAAACAAAAAGGGGGGCATTGTGAGGAAATGAAAGAAACTGTAGCAAAGCCCCGAAGATTATTCTGTTGAATATTTTTGGTAATCTCTTCAGTCTTCTTTTTTATGAATTTGTGGGATTTAGACCAGACTGTGGCTCTTTCCGTTTTTGGTATTCTGTGTCTCTTCTATAATGTATTTCAGAGTGATGAGTAAGGACTTGATTGCTTCTTTTATGTCATATACTGTGCTTCATAAATTCTGCTTCTCAGTCTTACTGTACAGAAGTTTGTGAAAAGTTGCTTGTGAAATGGTTCTGGTCCTTTTTCATCAACTCCTTCATGCTGAGACGTGATATAGGTTTTGCATTTCTCAAATTCTTGAATTAGTTCCTGGATAATCTTCGTGGTTCTTGTTTTCACCCTGGCTTTATCAAAGGAGTATTACATGATCATCTGCTCCCACAGTTGTAACAGTGCTCCTGGACGTCATGAAATGAGAGGCAATTGTCTTCAGTGCTCACCATATGCGCCCTCCACTGTTTGGATTTCAAAGGCTGTGAAGTCACTTTAACTCATATTTGAGTTAGAAAGACTCAAAGGTTGTGGACCTTAAGGCATTAACAACAACTACCGCCAATAACTTTAAAATTCATAAATTTGCTCATATTGTCTCATTTGATCCCTTTAACAGTCCTGCAAAGTAAGTATAAGTCTCTCAGTCCACAAACATGGGATGCCTTTCCATTTATTTAGATGTTTAATTTCTTTCAGCAACAGTTTGTAGTTTCCACAGTATTGCTTTTGCACTTATTTTGTTAAATTTATTCCTAAAGTATATTATTTTTGATGCTATTGTAAATAGAATTTTTTTTCTTAATTCCATTTATAGTTAGTCATTGGAAATGTATAGAAATACAGTTGATTTTTTTAATTGATCTTGTATCCTCTTCCTAGCTGAACTTGTTTATTAATTTTAATGGCTTTTTTCATGGATTTGTTTGGATTTTTATATAGAAGATCATAATATATGTGAATAGATAGTTTTACTTTCTATTCTGGATGCCTTTTATTTTATTTTCTTGCTTAATTGCCCTGGTTAGAACTCTCAGTATACTGTTAAATAAAAGTGGTAGTGATTGTAGGCATCTTTGTCTCATTCCTCATCTCAAATGTTCCTGATCTTAGGGGAAAAGCATTTAGTCTTTCACCACCAAGTATGGTGTTCTCTGTGGGTCTTAAACCAACCTTGCATACTGAGATAAATATCACTTGGTCATGGGGTATAAAACTTTTTAAATGTTGCTGGATTCAGTTGGTAGTACTTTGTTGAGAATTTTTACATTGGTATACATAAGACATTTTGGTCTCTAGTTTTCTTGTGATGTCTTTGTTTGGTTTTAAAATCGGGGTAATACCGACCTTACAGAATGAATTGACACATGTTTCCTCTTCTGTTTTTTAGAAGAATCTGTGAAGGATTTATTTTTCCTTAGATGTTTGGTAGAATTCATCAGTGAAGCCATCTGGAACTGAGCTTATCTTGTGGATACTATTTTTGATTATTAATTCAACCTGTGTTTGTTAGAGATCTATTCAGGTTACCCATTTTCTTAAGTTAGTTTTATTAGTTTATGTGTTTCTAGGAATTTGTCCATTTCATATTATTTATCCAATTTATTGGTTTATAATAGGTCATAGTATTCTATTATAATCCTTCTTTCTGTAAGATTAGTGGTCATATCCCCTCTTTCATTCCTAATTTTAGCAGATTGAGGCTTCTCTTCTTTTCTCTTAGTTAATCTAGGTAAAGATTTGTCAATTTTGTTGGTCTGTTCAGAGAACCAACTTTTGTTTTGATTTTTCTCAGTTGTTTTTCTATTCTCTATTCTATTGATGCCTGCTCTAATCTTTATTAATTGTCTTTCGTCTGCTTGCTATAGTTTTTATTTTGCTTTTTTCCCCAATGTCTTAAGATAGGTTAAGTTATTAATTCAAATAATCGTTTTTATTTTATTTTTTTGAAGTGCAAATATAATAATGTCTCTCCTACTTGAAATCCTTCAGGGCTTCCCACATCTCCTCAGATCTTTTTTTTTTAATATATAAATTTATTTATTTATTTTTGGCTGTGTTGGGTCTTCATTGCTGCGCGCGGGCTTTCTCTAGTTGCGGCAAGCAGGGGCTACTCTTCATTGTGGTGCATGGGCTTCTCATTGTGGTGGCTTCTTTTGTTGCAGAGCACGAGCTCTAGGTGCGCGGGCTTCAGTAGTTGTGGCTTGCGGGCTGTAGAGCGCAGGCTCAGTAGTTGTGGTGCACGGGCTTAGTTGCTCCATGACATGTGGGATCTTCCTGGACCAGGGCTTGAACCCGCGTTCCCTGCATTGGCAGGCGGATTCTTAACCACTGCGCCACCAGGGAAGCCCTAATGCTTCTTTTAAAATAGAGGGATTTACAACAACAGTTGACCTGTGTACAACACAGGTTTGAACTGCACAGGTCCACTTATACTCAGATTTTTTTCAATAAGTGCATACTGTGCTACTACATGAGCTGCAATCAGTTGAATCTGTGGATGCAGAACTTCAGATACAGAGGGTCAACTGTAAAGATACATGCAGATTTTCAACGGAACAGGGGTGTGGGGCATCAGTACCTCCAACCCCCACGTTGTCCAGGGTCAGCTGTATAAATTTCCCTTAAACACTACTTTAGCTGCATCACATAAATTTGGGTATGTTGTGTCTTCATTTTCATTCATCTCAAAGTATAGTCCAGTTTCCCTTGTGATTTCTTAATTGACCAACCGGCTACTTAGCAGTAATTAATTTCTACATATTTGTGAGTTCCCCTAATTTCTTTTTGTTACTGATTTCTAATTTCACTCCATTGTAGTTGGAGACCACATATTGTATGATTTCAGTCCTTTGAAATTTATTTAAACTTGTTTTATATCCTAACATGTAGTCTATCCTGAGACTGTTACACGTACACTTGAGAAGAATGCTGTTGTTGGGTGGAGTATACTATTGATGTATTTTAGGTATGGTTGGTTTATAGTGTTGTTCAAGTATTTGATTTCCTAGTTGATCTTCTACCTAGACATCTATCTTTCATTGAAAGTAGAGTGTTGAGGTCTCCCAAGTATTATTGTTGAATTCTCTATTTTTTTCCTTTGTTTATGTCAACTTTTCTTCATATATTTTGGGCTTTGTTGTTTGGTGCATATATGTTTGTAATTGTTAAATTTTCCTGATCCATTGGCTGTTTTATCAATTATAAAGTACCCCTCTTTATCTCCAGTAACACATTATGTTTTACTCTATTGTCTGATATTAGTATGGCCACTCCAGTTTTCTGATGGTTGCTGTTGGATGATATGTCTTTTCTGTCCTTTTACTTTGACCTTTTTAGTGTCTTTGAGTCTAAAGTGTGTCTTCTGTAGGCAGCATGTAGTTGAATCCTATTTTATAATTGGGTCTGACACTTTTTGCCTTTTGATTGGATTATTTAATCCATTCACATTTAATGTTACTGATATAGTTGGGTTTAGGCCTGCCATTTACTTTTGTTCCTATATATTTTCTCTTTTTTGTTCTTCCTCTGTTCCCTCTTTCCTTTGCATTAAGTGAATATTTTCTAGTGTAACATTTTAATTCCTTTATAATATTTTTTAAGAATATATATATTTTGGGCTTCCCTGGTGGCGCAGTGGTTGAGAGTCCGCCTGCCGATGCAGGGGACACGGGTTCGTGCCCCGGTCCGGGAAGATCCCACATGCCACGGAGCAGCTGGGCCCGTGAGCCATGGCCGCTGAGCCTGCGCGTCCGGAGCCTGTGCTCCACAACGGGAGAGGCCACAACAGTGAGAGGCCTGTGTACCACAAAAAAAAAAAAAAAAAAAAGAATATATATATTTTTTTAGTGATTGCTCTTGAGCTTACAATATACATCTTATTAGAATTTACTTCACATTTATATTAACTTGTTTCAGTGAGATGTAGAAACATTTTTCCTATTTAGCTCATTTCCCTCTTTTTTATTGTTGTGCTATTATTGCTCTACATATTGCATCTAGATATGTTACAAACCCAACAATACCTTGTTATAATTATTACCTTATGTAATTATATGTCTTTTAAAGATGCTGACAGAAGAAAGGAGCACAAGGATATATTTGTAGCATTTGTTTTATTACCTTCTTATTTACCATTCCTAGTTTTCTTCATTTGTTCCTATAGATTCCAGTTACCATCTGAGGTCATTTCCCTCAGTACAGTGCAGTACAACTTTGCTCCTGACCACTTTCTTTGTGTTATTGTTCATAAATATGTTACATTTCTAATATGTTATAGGTTCAAGAATACAATTATATATATTGTTCTATATAGTTGTTTTTTAAACCCATTAAGATAAAGCAGTAATATGCATATAAATTATATAATTAACTTTACCAGTGCCCTTTTCATGTGAATTTGAGTTACTTTCTGGAGTCTCTTGTTTTCAGCCTGAAGAACTTCATTTAGTATTTCCTGTCTGGTTTGTCTGCTAGCACTCAGTCCTCTAAGGAGGATGTCTTTTTTTTTTTTTTACGTTTTTATTGGGGTATATTTGATTTACAATGTTGTGTTAGTTTCAGGTGTACAGCAAAGTGAATCTGCTTTACATATACATATATCTACTCTTTTTTTAGATTCTTTTCCCATATAGGCCATTACAGAGTATCGAGTAGAGTTCCCTGTGCTATACAGTAGGTTCTTATTAGTTATCTATTTTATATATAGTAGTGTGTATATGTCAATCCCAGTCTAGGATGCCTTTATCTTGTCTCCTTTTTTGACAGATATTTTCAGGGAATATCTGATTGCTGGTTGATAGTTGGGTTTTTTGTTTTTTCCCCAGCAAGTGGAATGTGTCATACCCCTGCTGTCTGACCTCCATTGTTTCTAATGAGAAGTTAACTGTTAATCCTATTAATGCAGTACTCTTGTACATTTTTCTCCTGGTGTTCTCAAGATTTTCTCTTTGTACATTTTTATTATATTGTGTCTTGGTGTGGCTCTCTTTGCATTTATCTTACTTAGAGTTTGTTGAGCTACTTGGATGTTTAGATTATTTTTCATCAAATTTGGGAAATTGTCAGCCATTATTTCTTTGAATATTTTTTCTGTTCCTATCTCTCTCTGTCTCTCTCTCTCTCCCCTCCTCCCTCCTTCCCCTCCCTCCCCCACTCTTTCTGGTACTCACATTATGCCTATGTTGGTGCGCCTATCTTTGTCCCGCGTTTCTATGAAGCTCTATTCACTTTTCTTCATTCTTTTTTCTCTCAGTTCTTTGGATTGCATAATCTCTATTGAACTATCTTCAAGTTCACTGACTTATCTTCTGTTCATTCAAGTCTGCTGTTAAGCCTCTCTAGTGAAATTTTTTTTTTTTTTTTTTTTTTTTTTTGTGGTATGTGGGCCTCTCACTGTCGTGGCCTCTCCCGTTGTGGAGCACAGGCTCCGGACGAGCAGGCTCAACGGCCACGGCTCACGGGCCCCGCCGCTCCACGGCATGTGGGATCCTCCCAGACCGGGGCACGAACCCGTATCCCCTGCATCGGCAGGCGGACTCTCAACCACTGCGCCACCAGGGAAGCCCTCTAGTGAAATTTTTATTTCAATTATTGTACTTTTTTTTTTTTTGCGGTACGCGGGCCTCTCACTGTTGTGGCCTCTCCCGTCGCAGAGCACAGGCTCCAGACACACAGGCTCAGCGGCCATGGCTCACGGGCCTAGCTGCTCTGCGGCATGTGGGAACCTCCCAGACCGGGGCACGAACCAGTGTCCCCTCCATCGGCAGGCAGACTCAACCACTGTGCCACCAGGGAAGCCCTCAGCTATTGTACTTTTTAACTACAGAATTCCTTTTTTTATGATATTTATTTCTCTAATGTTATTCTCTATTTGTTGAGATAATCATCATCATATCTTCCTTCTTTAAGCATGATTTCCTTTAGCTTCTTGACATATTTATAACAGTTACTTTGATGTCTTTGTTAAATCTAACATCTAGTCCCTCATAGGTGGTTTCTGTTGCCTGCCTTTTTCTGTGTCACACTTTTCTTTTTCTTTGTATGTCTTGTAATTTGTTAAGCAAAACTAATATATATATATATATTTTTTTTTTAAAGAAGATGTTGGAGGTAGGAGTTTATTAATTAATTAATTTATTTTTGCTGTGTTGGGTCTTCATTTCTGTGTGAGGGCTTTTTCTAGTTGTGGCAAGCGGGGGCTACTCTTCGTCACGGTGCACAGGCCTCTCACTATCGCGGCCTCTCTTGTTGTGGAGCACAGGCTCCAGATGCGCAGGCTCAGTAGTTGTGGCTCACAGGCCTAGTTGCTCCGCAGCATGTGGGATCCTCCCCAGACCAGGGCTTGAACCCATGTCCCCTGCATTGGCAGGCAGATTCTCAACCACTGCACCACCAGGGAAGCCCCAAAACTAATATAGCAAATCTAGATACTGGTCTTTACTCCCCTGAGTGGGTTATTGTTGTTTGTTTGTTTAAATGGCTGTGTTATTTTAGTGAAGTCTGTTTTCCTCACAGGGTACAGCTTTGGGCATAAGCACAGCCACCTTGGGATGACAGTGGTTTTAGCAGGGCTCTTTTTGACTGTTTCTTTCTCTGATCTTTCTGTTAAGCTTTCTGCTTCAGCTGGTGTCATGCCTAGCTGTTAGGCTCCACTCACTGCCAGCCAGTTACCCTCTTGTTTTCAGCAGTGCCCTAGAGCCTAACTTCCTCCATAGTCTGATTCAATTAAATGTGGACTCCTTTACAAGGGGTAGTTTTTGAGGTAATTGCTTGAGGTTCTCACCCCAGAAGGGCTCTTCTTAGTTGTTTCTTTATCTTGTTCTCTCTGGTAAACTGGAGATATGCCTGTGACTTAGCTTATATCTGTCATGAAGATACCAGAAACCTTTTAATTGTTCTGTTGTACTTGAGAGTGACCTTAGCCTTGACCTTTCCCACACTCTGTTGGAAATAAAGTCAGTTTCTTTTGGGAGATGTTTGGAGCAAGTACCCAGGGCTGTGGCATGTTTCTTTCTGAGTGATATCCATGTTTTAGAAGTGGGGTACTGAGCATGGTGGTAGCCTCTGGTCTTCTCTGCTTACCTCTTCCAGTGTGGAACCTCCACCCTATGAAAGAGCTGGGGTGAGGGTGATTGGGCCCCAAGTATTCTCTGAGCCATCCCTGGGTTAGAGCCTTCCCTTTCTGAGTAGGGATGGGTGAAACAAAAAGCCTGGAAACTCTTGGATGCACTTATTTCAAATTTGTTCTCTTCTGTATGCAAGTTGGGGTGGCAGAGATGGGAAATGCTAGTGGCCTGCTTCTTCCAGGGAGATACCATAGCCCTCAACTGGGAGTTTGGGAAAGACGGAGGCCTTGTGTTGTCCACAATGCCTGAACTGAGAAGGGAGAGGGAGTGGGTCATGGTTCAGATGCCACAGATTCTTGCTGTTCTGAGTTTTAGTAGATTCTCTTTAATAATTGTCTAGTCATTTTCTGTATGCCTTAGGGCATTTCCAAAGACTTTAAATGGTTGTTTTTAAAAATAATTTTCATGTTATGCTTGTTTTGCTGGGGAGTGGCTTTATTGAGCTCTTCATGCTGCCATTCCAGAAATGGAACTCCAGCTATGAATATTCTTGTTTGTGCCTCCTACTTACATGGACAACAATCTCTTTACGTTAGAAATACTGGGTTAGAGGGTATGCAAATTGGAACCAGTTTGGCACAACAATGTAGAGTTGAACAAAGCAGTTGTACCAAATTACACTACCAGCCTAAAGATGTTGAGAGTTTTTGTTGCTGCACATCTCTCTAACACTTAATATTGTCACTGGACTTCTTAATTTTTTTCTGTCTAGGTAGATATAAAGTGATATCTCACTGTGGTCTTAATTTACCTTTCCCTGTCACTGGTATCTGTGTTTCTTTTTTGCATTTTGGATATTTGTTCTTTGAATATACGTGAACTAAAATTTTCTCCAATTTTTATTTTTAAAAATTTATTTATTTTTGGCTGTGTTGTGTGTTCGTTGCTGCACAGGGGCTTTCTCTAGTCGCTGTGAGCAGGGGCTACCCTTTGTCATGGTGCGTGGGCTTCTCATTGTGGTGGCTTCTATTTGCAGAGCACAGGCTCTAGGCACATGGGCTCAGTAGTGTGGCGCACGGGCTTAGTTGCTCCACGGCATGTGGGATCTTCCTGGACTGGGGATCGAACCCATGTCCCCTGCCTTGGCAGGTGGATTTTTAACCACTGCGCCACCAGGGAAGTCCCCAGATTTTCTCCAATTTTGTGGTTTGTCTTTTTACCTGAAGATCTCTTTTGCTGAACAAAAGTTTTTAAAATATAGTTGTATGTATCAAACTTCACTTATTTAAGAAATTTTTCCCTATCCCAAGTTCAGAATAGCAGTTTTCTACATTGTCTAAAAGTTTAAGTTTTTACTTTTTATCCTTGTATCCTTAATGCCCTTGGGTTTTTGTGTATGGTGTGAAACTTTTCATCTTTTCCATTAGTTAATTGAGCAAGCCCTATTTATTGAATAGTAGCTCTTTTTCTCACTGATCTGCAGTGCTTTTAGAAAAATTTGATATGACCTATCTGCGGGCTATTTGGGGTCTATTTGGGGGTTTCTGTTCTACTCCATTGGTCAGTTTGTGTAGTCTTGTGCTGTTACCATACCGTCTTACTGTAGCATTATAGATAGTTTGATGTCATGAGGAAAAATGTTTTGCCTTCTTCAGGAGTATCTTGTTCATATGTTTAGACTTTTAATATTTTAAATAGCTTTGAGTGACAACATTTTTTCCATATTATATATCTTAATTAGTAGACATGGAATTCAGTATGTACTAACTAATCACTTATTCAGAACATTTTATAGCACTGAAAGAAGGGGGAGAACAATATGTGATGATTATACTTCATTTATTAGCTCACATTTTGTTTTCTTTTAACTATAGGAACAGTTTTGATCAAAAGTAACAGTGGTCAGTTGATGTTGGTATCTCCTCAGCAAGCTGTAACAAGAACCGAGACCACAAGTAACATAACTTCAAGGCCAGCTGTACCAACGAATACTCAAACAGTCAAAATCTGTACAATGCAGGTAATGTACATTAAAGTTTTTTTCATCCTCCTCAGTTTTCCAGCAGTTATCTTCATATAAATTTGTATGTATTTGCCACTAAAAATAATAGAAGAGATGATTCTGCTCGACTTTTTGAATTAAGCTACTTTCTTTGAATATGTTAATTTAATCTAGGTGTTTGATTTTGTCGTTTGGCAAAACTAATAAGTTAATCTTCGTACTCAAAGATTTTGTTGTCCTCAGGGGATGTTCAAAGGGCTATGTGCATCTCTAAACGGGAAGAAAATAGCCATTCTGCTTCAATTTTAATTTGTGGTAAAACATTAACACTACAATTTATAGTATTCTTTCTTATCCATATCATATAGGAATTACCTTTAAAAAAATTAGAAATCTGCTGTAATATTTCATTAACTTGGCGTTGTTAGAAGATGATTTATTTTACATACATGATCATCTTTCTAGGTAACTAAAGCTTATCCTTTGTGTGCCAGAGTTAAAAAAATATACTTTTATGAACATCTTTCTTTGGTTAAACAGAAAATGTGGAATGTAGTATAGTATTTTCTTGATGAAGCAGGCTCATCCTAATAAAAAGTTTCATTGTATTCTGTGGTAATATCATTCTTTGCCAGTTTCCCCCAACCCACTCTCTCATAATTTGATTATAGGTTCTCAGCCAGTCATTTTCTCTATTTCTGTATCTGTCAATGATAGCTGCTCCTTCCCTTTCTTGTTTGCTATGGGTTGAGGAGATAGGTTAGCAGACTTTTGTTTATAATCATATATTAAATAAGAATCTAAGGGGGAGGGGCAAGATAGAGGTAGAAGATTAAGGGATACAAACTACTATATATAAAATAAATCAGCTACAAGGATATATTGTACAACATGGAATATAGACAATCTTTTAAAATAACTATAAATGCAGTATATAACCTTTAAGAATTGTGAATTGACATGTTGTAAACCTGAAACTTATATAATACTGTACATCAACTATACTTCAATAAAGAAAAATGATAATTATGTGATATGATATAGTTGTTATGGTGGGAATCACACTGCAATATATAAATATATCAAATCACATTGTACACCTTAAATTTACACAATGTTATATGTCAATTGTATCACAAAAAATAAAGTTTAATTAAAGTTATTTTAAGAAAAGACTAAAAGGATACCAGCAATAGAAATGACCAAAGAAAAAAGTATCTATATGTTTTCTGTGTGAACCAAAGAGTAAAATTCAATATTTTAATGCAGAAATACTGTGATATTTATCTGTTTAATCAGTTGCCTCTTTAGGAATAAGAAATGAGTGTCAACTGGCCAATTGACCAGTTAGGTTAATAGTAGAAAATATGCATAAAATTTCATGAGGTTATAAAACCAGTTATAACAAAGAAGTTTGCTGTGGTAAAGTGTTTTGATGTTTGCCATAGTACCGATGAATTTTAAATTACTAATGCTGATGGCTCTGTGTTATCTCCCCTTCCCCCCCAAGAATTCTAGTTCACAGTTAATCAAGAAGGTGGCAGTGGCACCTGTTAAACAACTGGCACAAATAGGAACTACTGTGGTAACCACTGTTCCGAAGCCTTCCCCAGTGCAAGTAAGTTGTGACTTGTGGCCATGTGCGCACTGGTTATTTTCTCATCTTTTGTTATTATTTATTGTTAGCTATTTCCTGAACAGAGCAATTCAATGATATATGAGGACACTTATTAAACTGGGAGCTGTTAGAAGTATGGGAAACACAAGATGAACATGGTGTATATTCTTGGAATATCAGATTTATTTGAATGTATTAAATTAATACAAATGCATCTAATGTTCATGTGTCACAGTGTCTAGAAGCAGGTGCTGGGACAGAATTTTGGTGTATGGGATATTTATTAGGGATTGATACCTGTGGAAGGAAAGGAGAGTAAGAGTTTGAACTAGATGCAGGTCCAATAGAGCCCCAGCCAACCTGATGGAGAGCTTTGGAGCAAGCGTGGCCCGTCAGAGTTGTCCCACTGTGTGCCAGCATGGTTGGATGAGCCATAATTTCCCCTCTGTGATCAGTCATAGGATGTGGACTCTCCAGGGAGAGTTGTGCTCATGGGCAGGTAATTCTCTGTAGCTGAAGCAGACTCTGAAGGAGCTGACAATTGTCTGTCTAAATGGCATTCCCAACAGCTAGGATAACACAAATCTCTCTTTGTGATGGTGTATCACAGTCTACTCCTTGAATTGCTGGGATCTACTTCCTCATATGTGTTGGAAACCAGCTCTCCTTGGATTTCTATAGGTTTCTTCCTTGGAGAAGCAAAGAAGAGGAGGTTAGTAGGATGAACTACAGTCCTCACTGCTGCAGCTGATACCATCATTTCCTCCTCCACCATCCATTCTAGATTCCTCCCACACTCAACTACCAACTCTTCTGGGTCTTAACTGGTAGTGTGATCAGACTTTTATCCCTGAGGGATCCAAGGTCCAAATTGCCACAGTCCTTTGAGGCAAGAGTTGTGTCACTTGTCCATTTATCAGCACAATTGGGCAAGGAAATACCAAGAGGCACTTAAGTGGATCACCTGGATTCACTGCATAAACTCCTCTTGGCCTTCATTGTGTAAAAACTACCCTATCTATTCCAGTTGTCAGGTCAGTTACCCCTGTCATGATAATGACTCTTCTCTTTCCTGTTGGTCACTGGACACAGGGACCCTGAAGTGTCCAAGAGGCAGCCATGGTGTCTAGTTTATAGGGACTCTTGCTATGTTCTTTGGTGAAAGTGTGCCCACTATTGGCAGGAATGGGAAGCACAGGATCCCCCAGTGGGTCTTTGGGAGTAATGATAAGTGGATCCGTTCATCCACTGATAAGTGGATCAGTTCTTCATATATTTGTCCTGTTGGGGACATAGTACCATATAGAATTTTTTGGTTCAGTGAGTATGCACTGAGTCTTAGAAGATGGAGGATAGAATTCCATCTTCATAGAGTATTGTCTCTGAGTTTGCACTTCACCTGTGTTTTCTGCATGCTGTTCTAATACTTTACTAGGCAGGCAGCTTCTGGTTCATGCCATATTTGATATAATCAGTGGATCCCATGGTCATGGGACCACTGTTGTACTTCCTTTGTTGTATAGAAGATACATCTTCTTGAAGCATGTTATGTGAAATCCCATGCTGTGGATCAAACATGGTGTTTGGTGTTTCAGAATTACTTAACCATATTACTTCCTCTAACAGAGATGGTGATCAGTGAACCTGATTTTAAACATAGTTTTTTTTGTTGTTGTTTTGTTTTTGTTGTTTTTTTTTTTGCTAATAATGGCTACCATTTATGGAGCACTTAATGTGTTGGACACTTTTTAAGTGCTTTACATCCCTCATCTCATTTCATTTCATCCTGTGACTATTCTGTAAGGAAGTATTATCTCTATTTTATGTAGGTGAAAATCAGTTTAGAGAAGTTAAGAAATTTGCATGATTTCTGCTAATATGTAGCAAAGGGGGCATTTGAACCAAGGTCTCTATCTGACTCTGGAAACTCTATTCTTAATGACCTCTCTGCTGATTGTCTCAAACTCTAGGTTCCACCTCCCCCCTGCCCCCCTGCCCTTAGGTTATTCTGGGGAGATCACTGGGCCAAAGGGTATGAATTTAGGCCTACTGATAGCTGCTATGTGTTGTAAGAAATAATTGTTTCTTAAAATGGGATTTTTTTTTTTTTGATCAGTCAGATGTGGACACCAAATAACACCACAGGAAGGTGTATGAAAGTGAAAGAGACTTCCTATACTGACAGGCCCTAGAAGAGGGTGGCATGGAATGACATGCAGGGGGCCATATGGGAGGAGCACCGGGGCAGACTCAACCAAACAAGTGGGGATCTGAGAGGGAATGAGGACCTGGGGGCAAGTGCCTTTGTTGAGGGTTGGTATGGAGTACACAAGCAAAAGACGTGAGGGGATTTCATTGGTGTGTTTGAATTATGTCACAGTTGGGAGAGCAGAAAGAGAACTTGTGGCAGGGACCAGCCTTACCACACTGGTGCACCTGGTCACCTGGGCCAGGCTTTCACAGCCTGTTTGTAGGGATGTTGAGGCACCAGAAAAATACGAAGTTTGAAGAATTTACAATACAGTTATTTTATGAAAGGGTTTTCAACTTCCACAGTATTTTGAGTAAATCAATTTTTTTATTGTATCTATTTATTAAAGATTTAGTACATATAGTTGTACTAGAATGGTATATATGTGTTGTTTAATTCTTTTCCTTGGGTTATTTTTCCATATATATGTCTACAGTTGCTATTTCCATGCAGGGTGTGTATAACTTTTCTTAATTTAGATTGATGCATTTTTTAAGCTGAGTTGCTCCTTAGTGGTAGGCTAAGGCAGTAGAAATTATCAGTGAAGTTAGTGAATAATTTCTGTGTCCACTTTGAGAGGTAAAGCATCTCAGTTTCAGGCATTTCTTGGAAATAAGGAGCTAGAACTTGGATGACTCTCCTTAAAAGGCAATTTAGTCTGTTAAATTTGTATACAATTAATTTCACTGACTCTTGTGTATTAATATAACTGATTTTCATAATTTACTTCACATATACCCCAGGTCTTTTCTCTCCTGTCCCCTAGACATGCCTAATCAGTGCCAGTGCAGTCTTGCAAAGCATGGAAATAGCGTTGCCTGGTCTAGAATATTGAGATTTATGATTGAGTTTAAAACAGTCCGTCCATTACAGCAGTGTGATTATATACATAGAGTAAGACCAGGATTGTGATTTCTCCATGCCTCTTAAGAGTTGCAGGTATCTGGTAAGGTACAGGTAGTAGCTATATTAAAAAGAGTTATGAAGGGCAAATTTTGTGCTGAAGACAGAATAAAATATTGACAAGGAAAGTAGGAGTGCCACAAATGCTTCTTCTACTCACAAAAAATAGGACTTTTTTCCTGAGCTCACATTTCGTTGGGCCTTATTTTGCTTCATAAGGAAGAGGGACAGTACTCGCCTGAGGAACCCCTCCCATCAATCCTGTGAGGTAATCATAGTCAACAGCTAAAGTTCGACATTACTTTCTTAAATATAGTAGTACAGATAATTAATGGTAGAGTATAAAACATACTCACTGAAAAAAGAGTATGTGTTTATTGTACATAAACCTAAGAATGTTTATTAGAAGATCTCCAAAAGGATTCAGAGGGAACTGTGCAGTACTTGTCCTTGAAGAGCAGGACTAGGGATAGACTAAGAACGAGACTTCATTTTCGTTGTTGTCTTTGAGATCTGTTAATATTTAATAAAACTACTAATTTAGGTATGATTTTTAATTTTACCTTTTTTGCTTAGCATTTCATAAGTTTTCATCTTCATCATTAATCAGTGTTTTAAATTTCTTTCCCATTTTTTTATCTCCAAAACATTCTTGCCTAATATATGCTTCAGTCTTTCTAAAGTGGAAATTTTTTTTGCGGTTCGCGGGCCTCTCACTGTTGTGGCCTCTCCCGTTGCGGAGCACAGGCTCCAGACGCGCAGGCTCAGCGGCCATGGCTCACGGGCCCAGCCGCTCCGCGGCATGTGGGATCTTCCTGGACCGGGGCATGAACCCGTGTCCCCTGCATCGGCGGGCGGACTCTCAACCACTGCGCCACCAGGGAAGCCCTAAAGTGGAAATTTTTGATGTATATTTGAATTCACTTATATTGATTGTTGCAGAAAGAAAGTTTCTTGAGGGTAATAACAACCTGACCTTTTTGTGTTTTATGCCTGTAGAACACAAGTATTTAAATTAAAATGATGGTGCAGTGTTCAGTTTTCTGTGTGAATTGTAAATACTATTCTCTCCCCCACCCACAAACTTTACTCATGTTCTGTAACTTTTAGTGTTTGTCTTTAAAGTAAGATTGTTGCTTTATCTCAGTCTGCTTGTCTAAATTATTAACCAATTTGTGATTTCTTATATTAAATTTTTTATCCTGCAGGTGGTGCTATAATCACACCTCATTTAATAGAGGATAGAAGAAATAACCGGAATTCTTTTCAGTGTGAAAATAAGATATTCACATTTTGTAATATTTGTTATTACAAATTACAAAGTTGTTACTGCTTTTCTAATAGTCTACATAAAAGCAGCTTATCTGAATATGAGACGATCAATAGATCTCTCAGATTTATACTTAGTAAAAAGCAGAATATTATAAAATAAGAAATTCTGTATTTTCTTACAAAAACTTACTATTTCAAATTTTTTTGGAGAAGTATTAATAATATTTGAGGACTACGTGCTTGGCATTGTTTTTTAAAAACAATCCCAGGATAGTAGGTACCATTGCTGTCCTTGTTTTTTACAAACAGGAATCAGGGTTAGCAGGATAAAGTAACTTGCCTGAGATCAACACTTGGGTGTCAGTGATAAATAGGTAGGTAGGTGAGAATGAAACCCAGAGCTGCCAGAGTCCAGAGCTGGTAAATGGTGTTACATTGCCTTAGACTAGTAGAGCATAATATAAAAGCAAGGATGTCGAGATCCATTTGTAGTCTAAGCGTGAAATGAGACACTCGCCATGATGCATATCATAGTAATACATCTCTTGATATCTACCGCTTTTACTTTCAGTCTGTGGCTGTGCCAACCAGTGTTGTCACAGTGACCCCTGCAAAGCCGTTGAATACTGTGGCTACCCTGAAGCCTTCAAGTTTGGGAGCGCCACCCACCCCCTCAAGTGAGCCCAGTCTCACAGCAGAGAACTCAGCCACTGCTCAGACTAATCTTTCTCCGGTAAAGCTCTCCCTTGTACCTTACATAAATAGAACTCTTTACAAATTTTCTTCGAGTATATTTTCTAGCTAACATTTGTGAGTGTTTGTTTATACTTCTATATTTAGACGATGCTAGAAAATGTGAAGAAATGTAAGAACTTCCTCGCAATGTTAATAAAACTAGCGTGTAGCGGATCACAGTCCCCGGAGATGGGGCAGAATGTGAAGAAGTTGGTGGAACAACTTTTGGTAAGTTGGGACTATAAAAGCTCTGTAAGCAGCCGTAGAACATGTTTTAAATGAGAAATAAATATTTTTAAATGAGGTTTATCTTAAGTGCATTTTTGGATAACCTTTGCTTTTGCTTATTGAAAACTTTGTAATGATTATAAATCTTAGACTAGTAAATCTAGTCTATACAGTCGTCCCTCAGTATCCATGGGGGTTGGTTCCAGGACCGGCCGAGGATACCAAAATCCACGGATGGTCAAGTCCCATAGTTGGCCCTCCCTATCTGTGGGTTCCACATCTGTGGATTCAACCAACTGCGAATTGTAAATATAGTACTACACCAGTCCTTAGTTGGTTGAATCTGCTCATGCAAAACGTGGGGATACGAAGGGCCGACTGTATTACTTTATGTTTGCTAGTCTTGCTTCACTTAGCCTAAAAAGAGCTTTGGAGAGAAGGTTGACTACTTGGTCAAATAAAAACTTATTAGTATTTGGAGAATATTTGGCCTCATGAAAAGAGGTGGTTGGAAAAGTATTTTAAGAGCTTTTCTCCAGATCGTTATGGATATTCTTTAGAGTCCACTGGTTTGTCTTGTACCCTGAATGGATCTTTCACCCAAATGTAACAGCTCACATTTGGTTGTCTGGAAAATAATTGGTTTGCTGAGTTGTATAGATCTTCCAAATGTTGACAGATTTGTTAATTAAGATATCAAAAAATCATACTTGTAATCTAACAATCGCATCAGAAAATTTTTTCAGTACAGGGAAGCTGTACTGAAGCTTCAGGATTGTGGTTACAAATTTTCCAAGGATCAAGCTCAGGATTGTGGTTACAAATTTTCCAAAATTCTAATTTTGACTTGAGAGCTCTGATTTTTATCATTAGCAACAAAAACCATCAGTTGTTTTCCTTACAGTGACAGGCTTTGTTCGTTTGTTTGTTTTTTGAGAGAGTGTCTCTCAAAATACCCCAATGTGAATAACCACAGCTGATTTGATATTCTTACCAGTAAATGAAAAAAAAGCAGCTAGCTCAGCTAGCAACTCAATCACAAAGTGCTTTTCCTTGAGTATCTTACTTTGGTCTACTGTATGTATGGTTCCCATTATGTTGCACACAGTATTTTTAAAAGATGTCTACTGAAGGGTTAAGATTTAGTAAAATTAAATTTTACTGTTCTGTGAAGGACATTTTAAAGTCGAACTGGCTCTATTTTTTTTTTTTTTTTTTTTACCACACATGCATAGCAATGCAGAGTATGACAACAACTATTTAAATTTTTTATCATTGCCTTTCTTGCCAGCAGTTGCTTTCGTACCATCAGTGCAAATCTCAACACAGTGAAAAAGGCAAAAAAATTATTAGTATTAATGTGAAAATAATTTAGACCTCATAGACCCCTGCAGTGTTTAGAGTCCAAACCAGTATGGAAGGGTTCCTAAGTTCTTTGGAACAACAGCATATCTATTATTGTGGCCTTGTAATAAAATACAGTCTAACCTCAGTTAAAGTAATTTAAAAATTGAGAAAAGAAAACAAAAAAAATCCAAGGCCCCCACACCAAATAACTTCCAATTTCCTACCCTAAGAAGTGTAAGACTCCTGTGTCTTTACTTCTTAATTGTTCTTAACAGACTGTAGTACTATCACCTTATCCAGTCAGCCAGCTCTTCTCTCACTTTGCTTACTGGGATCTTAAAAAAATAATAATAATAATCTCTTCATTGTATTCTGTATGAAAAAACATCTCTATGTTTATTTTGTAGGGGACATGAAAAAACTGCCCCTATTTAATGATAGACTTTGACTTTATTACTGTTCAAAGTTTGCTATGTCTACAATCATGAACCACACACTTTTCCTCTTGTAAAATATTTGTAGATCTAAAAGTGTTTTCTTTCTTCCACTCCTCAGGATGCAAAAATTGAAGCAGAAGAATTTACTAGACAGCTGTATGTTGAACTCAAGTCTTCACCTCAGCCTCACCTAGTTCCTTTCCTTAAGGTAGAGTTATGTGTTACTTTGAAGAAATAGTTTGAATTAGATTACTTTAAAGTAATTTAAAATCTGAATATTTCAATATGACAGCAATTTAATGTGAAGATAGTAACAGTAGAAGAAATCTCTCAGGGCTGTTGTAATCTGTAAAGCATATTCATAATTCATATTCTTTGCATTGGAACACATTGAGAAAACAGAAGTAACATCTCATTCATGAACATAACTTAATGATTATATTATTTGATGCTTGTATTCTCAAAGATTCTTAACTTTAAAAAAAAATAGTGTCTCTGCTTTGTCCTGATGACTCTTATTCTCTTAGAAGTAGTAAACCACATGGTACCAAATTTAGTGGGAAAGCTATTATTATTATTTTTCTTGGAAGGGGGAAGCTATTATTTAAAAAAATTAATTTATATTGTTAGTAGACACACTCTTCTCTAAGATTTATTGAATTAAATAGATTTTGATGGAGAACAATAACTTTGATAACAAGAGCTTTGTTTGGCAGGCTGAAAAAATAAATTCCTTTTGTATATTTTGAAGCTGAAAAGGAATTGAATTAAAATTTATAAAGTTATTAAAGACCTGAGATTTTAGTGAACCAAACACTCATCCCATATATTTTGAAAAATTTGGCTTAATTGTCTAGGGGAGATGAATGAGACTTCATAGAGGAAGACTCTTTTTGATGCCTCATGAAAGAAGAGTGGGAAAGGAGATGGGGCACCACATTTTCAGAAGGCTGTTAAAATAACTGGAAATTGTCCCTAGGAGACTGACCATGTTGATTAGGAAGATGCCAATCATGTGATATAAAATGTGGCTAAAAAACAGAATGTTTTAGCCAGGGAAGACTTAGTCTGGGGAAGGGAAGATTGAAGGGTCATCGCAGTACCAAACATCAAATGACTAGAGCCCTGTTTTCAGGTGACCCTCTTGATTGAGAAGTTAGCTGCAGTTCTTCTTGGGTCCCTTTCAATGTAAAAGTTCTGTGAGCTGTAGGTGCTCTACGTGACACTGACAACTCTGTTTAGTGTATCTATGTTTAATACTCACTGGAGACACTGGCGGGGAGAAGGAGGGAAATAAAGTACCTACTATGTGTTCTGTGCTTTGCTAGCTACTTCACTTATAATTTGCATTGTTTGGACTTAATTTTCATATCAGTCTTTTGACAATAGGTGCTAGATGGTATAGTATTTTCCATTTTGGAGATGAGAAAATTGTTTAAATTGACTTAACTTTTGATCAAACACACAGATCTAGAATTTAGCCTGACTCTACTGGCTATGTAACACTCCCTTGAAGTTACTAAATATTACCATTAAGTATCTGCATTTTGTATCAGTTTTCTAAGGACTATTATTAAGCCTTATGTTTTTTTCTTGAGAATATTTTTTTCACATCCTTGAGAGCTCTGGAGGTTGGACTTTGCATAGGGATAAGGGATTCGGCATTTAGACTTAACTCTGGCCAGGTGATCAAGAGATAATTTAACATACTTGTTTTTATTGTTGTCTCTTTAAGTCTTATTACTTTAACATTTCTTTCCAGTTGTGTTTTTCTCAGGTCTCCCCCATCTTAGATTTCTTGCTTAAATTTAATTAATCAAATCACTTCATTTGTTCATGTATTTCCAAAGCAGCTTGTTTTCTACCTTTTTTTTTTTGCGGTACGTGGGCCTCTCACTGTTGTGGCCTCTCCCGTTTGCGGAGCACAGGCTCCAGATGCGCAGGCTCAGCAGCCATGGCTCACGGGCCCAGGCGCTCTGCGGCATGTGGGATCCTCCCAGACCGGGGCACGAACCCGCGTCCCCTGCATCGGCAGGCGGACTCTCAACCACTGCGCCACCAGGGAAGTCCCTGTTTTCTACCATTTTTAAAGTTTGGGAAAAGAGCGTGAAAGACTTTTTGTTTCTTTCTTTTGATACTATTTATAGATATATGTAATTGAAAACCTTCAGATTAAAATATTCTCAATCTTTTTAAGTAAAAAAAAGTAAAAGAAGTAACTAGAAGGAAAAGGAAGAGAAGGAATAGTTCTCATTTGCTTCTTAAGTAAAGGCAATCTGACTGAATTTAAGTATCAAAACAAGGAAATCTTCCAAAACAGCTCATGAATTCGCTGAAAGATAACCTACTAAGCACCTCCTTTTTCATCTTTTTCTCTTACTCAAAAACAAAGGTAGATAAAAACACCAGGGATGAAAAGGCAGAACCTTCGGGCTTCCCTGGTGGCGCAGTGCTTGAGAGTCCGCCTGCCGATGCAGGAGACGCGGGTTCGTGCCCCGTTTCGGGAAGATCCCACATGCCGCGGAGCGGCTGGGCCCGTGAGCCATGGCCACTGAGCCTGCGCGTCCGGAGCCTGTGCTCCGCAAATGGGAGAGGCCACAACAGTGAGAGGCCCGCATAACGCAAGAAAAAAAAAAAAAAGGCAGAACCTTCTTTATAGGTTAAGCTGTTTTTATTTTTTTAGCAAGATACAAAGGTAGACTCCAGCTTAAAATCCAGTCAGAAAATATTCTAGCTCAATTAAGGAAATTCACTTTCTTTCTATTAATTTTATTTTGATGTAAAGGCTGTTTCTACTCAAAATTTGGAAGTTATTTAACAAAAACTTTTTTTTTTAGATTCTGCTGTCCTGTAAACAAACTTGTAAATACTGAAGTTATGGGTGATCTATTATGGGGTTTAGATAAATACAAATAAGTAGGATACAGTGTTTTATTTTACCAAATTAATATTTGATACCAATTTGATACTGAAGTATATAAAATAAGTTTAATACTGAGACATAAGAATTATGAACTGAAAAATGAAGCACTTCGGGACTTTAAATTGTATCCTGGTTATTGACAGAATGTAAATGATTGATAACAGATTTCCTCAACTGAAACGTTGGTATACTTTTAATTTTATGTTGTAAAGATATGACATACAAAGTAGTTCTATTTTTCTAGAGCTCATTTATTTAGTTATCAGTGTTTTTTTTGTCCTCTGTTTCTAGAAAAGTGTGATTGCCTTACGACAACTGATGCCTAACTCCCAGAGCTTTATTCAGCAGTGTGTTCAGCAGACTTCTAGTGAGGTGGTCATTGCTACCTGTACCACAACAGTAACACCTTCTCCTGTGGTGACAACAGTAGTTTCCTCAGTCCAGCCTGAAAAGCCCATCATTGGTTCTGTAGCAGCAACATCTGGAACTGTGTCAGTGCAAACTCTGAATCCACTTGCTCCAGGGGGAGCAAAAACTGGAGTTGTGACACTTCATTCTGTGGGTCCAGCTGCTGTGCCAGGAGGAACAACAGCTGGAACTGTTGTGCTTCAGACTCCAAAACCGCTAGTGACATCTCTGCAGAACACAGTGACAGCAGTCTCACTTCAGCCTGAAAAGCCAGTTGTCTCTGGGACAGCAGTGACACTGGCCCTCCCCTCGGTAACTTTTGGAGAAACCTCAGCAGCAGCTGTATGTCTTCCGTCTGTGAAACCTGTTGTTACTTCTGCTGGGACCACATCTGACAAGCCTGTCATTGGCACTCCAGTCCAAATCAAACTTGCACAGCCGGGCCCCGTGCTTACACAACCAGCCAGCATTCCACAGGCAGTTAAAGTCCAACAACTAGTGAGTAACATTTCATTTCTTCCTCCATTTCTTCTTTTGAAAATTTTAGACATTCAGAAAACTGGCAAGACTAGTAAAATGAACCCCTGTGTACCCTTGACCAAGGTTGACCAGTTGTTAACGTTGTACCATGTTTGCTTTGTCTCTCCCCCCTCTATTCACATACACAAACACACACGTAATTTTTTCCTGAACCATTTAAGAGTTGGTTACAGAAATTGGCTTTGTGCCATTAAGTACTGTGTCTCTCTTAAGGAAAAGGATTTTTTTTAGCATAACTGCAAACGTACTTATTATCACACATGGGTAGTTAATATTGGCACAGTATTTACAGTTGTCCCAACAATGTCCTTAATAGCTAATTTTTTTTCTGATGTTTCTAGTAAAGAATTGCATATTACACTTACTTGTCTTTTTTTTTTTTTTTTTTTTTCAGGCCCCGTTAATCTAGAAGAGTTCTCAGCCTTTTGTAGTTGTTCATTGTGTTGTACTATTTTAAGTGCCTGGGCTAGTTGTTTTGCAGAGTGTCCTTTATTTTGTTTTGTCTAATCATTTCCTCAAGACTAGATTCAGATTAAATATTTTTGGTAAGGTTATTACATAGGTGATACTATGGTAACATTTCTTTTTAAAATGTGCTGAAGGAAGAGAGAAGTGAGGGGAGTAGATGAGTAAGAAGTTGTGTTTCTTCCTAAACCCTATAGATTGGGAAGTTCTTGGGTGGAAGAAACCTGAAATTTTAGCTGTTTATCTGTTAGTGTTTAGATCTACTTCACTCAAGATGTGTTTTATCGGAAGTCTGAAAGTATTGTTAACCTGTGGAAGATGGTACATGGTGAATTAATTAAAAATCGTGTCTTTTAGGTAAAGTTCTCCCCTACCTTATACTGTAACAGAACTAACTGTTCTTTTGATTTTTGGTGATTGCCCTTGTTCTTCTTTGAAAACCTTCATGTTAAAGGCTGTGTTTTGAATCTCTTGGTTTTAGTTTTTTCTGCTAAGTAGACTTCCCAGCCTTGTTTACGTGATCAGAAGACATTAGTATCTCTGAATGATTGTCTTTGATGCAGAGGGCAAGCTTTAGGTGTAGAATGAAAGAGGAAAGATCAGTTTGGCCAACAGTCAAAACTCTTGGGTAGGTGGGAAGTAATAATCAATTCCTGGGCGTTGATCTTTTTTCATCCCTTCCTACTCTGCATCTGATTTTCAAGTGGAGAAATGTACCTGCCTTGTGGCGTTTCTCTTGGGTGTCTGCATTTAATCTCAGAGATGAACCTTCTTTAGAAGTAGTGATTCTTAAACGTCGATCTGAGTAGCCAGGTTTGGGAACCATTGGAACTGTAATTACCTTGGTGAAAGGTCTCTTTTGGTAGCACTTAAGAGTATTGAAATCCTCTTTATGGGTCATAGCTGATTCTTGAATAAATGCTATCTTTATTGAAAATCTATAGCATATCCACCCCTAAGTGAAATAATACTTTATAGCTACATAGAGTCTTAAAACATGTCTTGTATGCAGTATGGATTTTGAAATAATTTTGATGAAGACAAGGCAGGGAGAAAACTAAGAATCCCAGAAATTGTAAGGGACCTATCCACTGGCACTCAACAAGTAATAAATAGATCTCAGCCTAGAACCCAGCGTCTTTCCCATTAGATTCTGGCACTTATGGCAAGAACTTCTAGGTTTCTAGAGGGTCCTGAAATGGAAAACTGTCAGGTAATAACATCTTGACAGTATTTACATTTTATAGGCTTACCTTGTTATACATTAGAAACAGTTTCAATCAAGAAAAACATGTAACAAAACCCACTGGTAAATTTTAGGGATTTTTAAACCTCCTGCTTTCATTCTTGAAAGAATGGGGAATATATTTTCCTTGTGAATTCTGTTTTCTTGTTTGGCCTTTGTTTCAATTTTAGTCAACAAATTTGATGTCAGTATTCATATCTTCCTGTTTAAAATGGCAGAAACAGAGCAGCTAGACACTGAAGATGCATTGTAATCTGTTCTATAACAAATTTTTACCTGGGGCACAAAACAACATAAGCTGTTTTTTCTGTATGGTAATGCCACAGAGAGGATTGAACTAGGACATTCTTTCAAATCAGCTAATTTAGAAAATTAGTGTTACTTAAGTTTGAATTAGTATTACTCAAGTAATTTAAGAATATCATCAGTGAGTTCATTATAAACCATAGTGCAGTTTAATCCTAGGTCTGTCTAAGTGAGGAGGAAAACACTCCGGGTGCTAGAAACATAAGAAAGTATTCAATGCAGCTTGTAAGAAATATGGTAAATAATTATTTAAAATACGAGAATTGCCACGCTAGTTCAAATCTGTGGTCCATGTAACTCAGGATGCAGTCTCCGAAAGTGGTCTGAACAGTAGAAGTATGGCTGTGTTTTTCAATGTTAGGTATAAAATTTGTGTGATTTATTTCCTTTAATAATCATGAATTTAAAAATCCCTGTTAGTACTTTATCTTTTTCTAGCTTGTCTAGTTTTCCTGAAGAGTTGTATAGGTTTCCTGCCTTCTTGATAAGATGTTTTAAATATCACACTTTCAAGGTATGAGAATCCTCTTAATCTACCATTGCAGGGTTTAGATTTTGTACAGTTATTATTTTATGAAGTATATGTTTTCATTCCAGATTAAAGAGACCCTCCTCCCAATTTAAAAAAAAAAAATTTAGATTTATGACCACATGTTATCTTTTCTAGCTCATGGATTTTTTGTATGTTACCCTCCGGGGATCTGCTGAAGTTCTCATCAAGTAAATTAGCTAGGATTGTTCACACTTTCTTTAGGTGTAAATTTTTCATTTTGTACCAGTAGTTCAACATAGTGCTTTGTATATCTTGGTCCTCAAATGCTTGAATTGTTGAAATATGGACCTAACCAGTAGTTCCCGGATTTCATCTAAGAATCTAATTCTTTTAAATGATTAATCTTATTGGTTGTCTACCAATTCTGGCATAGCAGCTATTATAGGATGTTATATACTACAACTAAGCGGAGCTTGACATTTTTACCTTTTTTAAAAAGTTAATGAAAGAGAGTGGATGAATTGGATTAGAATCTACCAGTGGTGGATAGATAATAAGTAGAAGCTTTCAGGAGTTTTGATGCTTAAAATTTTCCTTACGATATTGGTGAAAAAATTATTTTACACATAATTGAGCAAAAGCTAAATTTAATTTAAATTAAACATTGTCATAGTAATTCAGTTTAAATGTAATTAGAAAAGTTAATTTAATTTAAAAGAGCTAAATTTTAATGTCTCATCATTTTTTAAGTTAAATTTTGATAAATTTTAATAACTAATTTTAACACAAAAAATTAATAAGCTTCTCAAATCCACATGTGTGAACAAAAATCATGAATGAGAAAGGAAATTCAAAATTCTGGGTTTCTGTTTTTAGAAAAAAGGTGTATAGTTTTAGAGAGTAAACTGAATACTGTTACTCTTAGTAATCGTGTGTGTGTGTGTGTGTGTGTGTGTGTGTGTGTGTGTGTGTGTAAAATCTTTTAAAAAAATTTTTATTTGGAGATAGGGCAGGAAGTTGTAGTATTATCATAGATATTTTCCTTATTTCAGATATATATTTCCCTAGGTGACTATTACTTGCATTTCTTTCTTAACAGAATTGTAGACATTTGATAAGTAAGCGGCCAAGTACGTTCAACAATCATTCTCCAACTATTACTGTTTTGCGGATATAAGAGAAAAACAACTAATTATCAGTATATTATTAATGTAATTTTCAGTTTCATTGAAGTAAAACTGATCTCCTAAAATAAATTGACCCAGAATATTAGAAAAAATTTGTTGTTGCATCATATTTTTGTCTCATACCTAATTATTTTGAAGTAGGGAATCATTAAAGAATTTCAGAATACACATTTTTATATGAAATGCTCTGTGAGGCTTAACTCTGCTGATTATCTCTGACTTCACTTCTCACTGAAGAAGGAGAAATATTTTCAAGGTATAAATTTCAGCCTCTGAGTATGCTGGTGGCCAGTATTTTTATTAAAGAAGTTGAAATTAAAATTGAGTAGGAAACAAAACCAGGATTATTGTTTTATTGGGTCAAGTAGTTCACTGTCAGTTTCATATTGGACTGATCTACTAAGATCCAGACTTAAGTAATCAGTTTGTCTTTTTTTTCTTTCCTCTTAGCATGCTGTTAAGAGTGACAGGAGAGGTAGAATTCAGTTGTTGATTGTCAAATAGGACTAATGAAAGATTTGGTAAAGAGGCTGAATCCAAGTAAGGCCTACTACTCTTTATTTTCCATATATAATCAGGAGTTGCGTCGAAAAATCTTCATGGACTATAATTTAGTCAGGGCTCGTATAGTAGTCTTAATATATAGGTTGATTAATGCCAGTTCATTTAAACTTAATTGAAGAATATATATTTTTTAGGTTTTAGTTTGGTGAGGATACATTAGAATTTATGGAAAATAGACTATTTAGAGACAATATTTACAGTGTGTATGTTGTCTTATTTTTGCCTTATTCAAGAAAATGTTTTATTATGAAAATTTCCAAACATAGCAAAGTTGAAGTTTATAGTGAACACCCATATACCAACCACCTAGATTCCACTATTTACAGTTACTATACTTGATTTATCCACCCATCAATCTTAATTTTTGATACATTTCAAAGGTTTCTTCCTAAAAAATTAAACATTAATTTTAATGCATGCATATCATTAACTACCAATCAATATTTGTTTACTCTTTTCTTCTTTTTAACTAAAATTTATATTCAGTGATGTGCACAAATTTTAAATGTAACATTGGATAAGTTTTGACAATGCTTAACTCTGTGTAACTCAAACCCTTTCAAGATTATGGAGTGTTACCATCACCTTGCAGTTAGTTCCCTTTTGTCCCTTCCCAGTCAGTCCCCACCTGTGTACCTCCAGAAGCAATGACTCCCACAGATTAGTTTTGCTTGTTGTTAAAGTTCATATAAATCATCATACAAATAAGCACATTTAAATTTTTTAACAGAAATTTATAGGTTCTCGATTTGAAGCAGCATTTACTGATTTCTATAAAAGCTGGTAATATAATTAAGAATTCATTAGGGCAAATTTTAAAAAGTGGTTAGAAGGCCCTTTGAAAAAACAGCATATTCTGAGGTTGCCAAGGTTGAATTTTAATCTAGATTGGGCATGACAAATACATTTCAACTCTCATTATAGGATTTTACTGGACCTCTGTGTTAAGAAAGATTCTAAGGCTGCATGTGGGTATATAGAAGTGGTGGTATTTAGTGATGTATGTTTGTCCCAGAATATGAGTAGTGGCACAAGAACCACACATTGGCTGTTCCTAAGAAATAGTGGCAACTAACATGTATTTCCTGACTTTTTTTTTAGTGGGGGGGGCCATGCTGCACAGCTTGCGAGGTCTTAGTTCCCCGACCAGGGATTGAACCCAGTCCCTCGACAGTGAAAGCACAGAGTCCTAACCACTGGACCACCAGGGATTCCCTATTTCCTGACTTTTTATACTAAAGTTTTTGTTCATTTGGGGCCCTGTGTTTTCTAGAACTCAACCTCAGTGAGTGTGTGCCAGTAATCACATATTGAATAGTATATACAAATTAGAGGAGGTATTACCCTTTAGTAACTTTGTGTGCATTTACTGCTTGAGTTATTTAGAGCTAAGTATTTGATTGCTGTGTATTTATGAACAGAGGAGTTGGTGGGGTCGAAATATAGAGAAAGCAGAGTGTGAAGGGTGTTTTCATCTACTAGTTTAATCTGTACTTGTGTTTGTTTGCTTCCTTTCCTTATGGAATTTAAGAACAGTTCCATGTCAGATATTCCAGATCATAGTTAATGTAAAAATCATAATTAATGTAAAAAAAATAGCTGTCACCTGAAGAATATTGTGTAGCTCTAGACCTGCAGTTTCTATAAACTATAGAACATTAAATTATGTTAACATCCTAGTAAAACATCAGAACTTGACTTGTCAAGAGAAAAAGCTAAGGTATGTACTATTTACTCTTCTTCTTTTCTAGTGTTTTTTTTGGAGGGAAAGTAAATAAAGGACATGTTTTTAAAAATATAATAGCTCTTTGTTTTGCTTGCCAAGTAGGAGCAGATATATCATCTTTGGGCCAATTTCCATCTAATTTCAGTGTCCATAAGATGCCTAATATTGTGGTCTAAAAATGGTACTTTCTTTGAAAGAAGACTGCTGAACTGTTTTATACTTTCTCACTCATGGTATTTTATTTTGCTCAGCAAGTGTGCAGGAATATACTGCACATGTGATCCCAAGTGTATTGGGTGCACTTGGTAGCATACATCCTCACTGGTACATCCTCATTAGGATGAGGAATGATGGGTATCCAGGATTATTAAATCAGTTGCCACATTTGCCTCCTGCTCCCTGCATGAACTTGCCCTGGAGTGGGCTGTAGGCTGAGCCACACACATCCCTGGCCTGGGAGCCCTCCTGCAGGCACCAAGGCTTGCCTTCCCCAGCTTGTTCTGTGCTAGGGCCACACGCTGATGCTGGGGTCTTCTGGCCTCCATGCCCCCACCCCTCCTGGCAGGACCCCAGGAGGCATAGAGCCTCCTTCCACCTCAGGGGCTGGTCTCTAGGCTGTTACTTTTTTTTTAATATTTTTGAGTACCCATCAAAAATGGAATGAAGACTAACTCATAAGCAAATTTCTAATAACATTTTATTACTATCTTTTGTAATTAAAATACTGAAAAGAATACCAAATAAAAGATATCAAGGAAGAAAATATGAACAATAGGGAGGTATGCCAGAATTGTTAGGAGTGTTTCTGTTTTCTTTTGAGTTTCAATCTGAATGCATAAATGGGACTCTGAATGGGACTCTGAATGGGACTCTTTATAGAATTTAAATCTGTTTCCTAGGACTTTACAATACATAAGTATGATCTCAACTGAAATATATCATTGTTTTCAAGAGTTGTTTCTCTCTTTCAAGAGTCTATTCTCATAGAATCATGGCAATTGAATTATTCCAACTTGTATTTTTTCTCTAGGAACATTGGTTCCTATAAGATTATTTATTGGGACATTTTGGATTTCTTGTAAGTTACTTTTGTTTAGTAATATGCACTAGACAATTTTATTTATAAAAAATTAGAGTATAAATAAATTATACCTCCAGAATTCCATTATGAAGTCTACCTCCTAGATCATTTATATTAGCCATATATGAGTTTGAGGACTTATAAATAGTTCGCTCTCTTATAAATAGCTGGCTCAAATACATGGTGACTGTTTTTTTTCTTTGAAGTGAAAAAATGAAACTCTGCTATTCTGTTTTTTCTTCTTTGAAGCTAAAAACAAGGCCCTGCTATTACTTTAATTTCTCTTCCTTTATCCCCAACCCTCACCCTCTGGATTTCTTGAACTGTTATCTTGGAGAATGCCTGTAGCATTGTTATCTTTCAGATACTTTTAAAAAAAACAGCCGATTGAAAGTCGTCATCTTCTAGAGGTATATTTTGAAATATTTATGGATAAAAAGATATATCTGGGATTTGCTTTAAAATAATTGAGAGTGGGGAGAAGTGAGAAGTGAGAATTGAGAGAGTGGGTAAGGATATAGATGAAATCAAATTGGTCAAGAATTAATCATTGTTGAAGCTGGGTAATAATGGTATAGGTGGTTTCATTTTATTGTTCCCTCTGCTTTTGTATGTGTTTGAAATTTTCTGTGTTAAGTTAAAAGATGAAAATAGGGTCTATTTGGAGATTTAAATTTAACAATATAAATTTGAATTACACTCTGAAAATTATAGTGTGAGATAGTCATGTTTTTCACTTTTGAGTAAGATAATTTTGCTACATACAAATTTAAATTTTAAGTAGGCTTTCTTGTGATGCTACGATAAAGGTATATTTAGTTAGGTGAGCCTAATCATTTGTTCTATTGTTACAATTGAAAGCTTGTTCTTTCCTAAAGCAGGTCTAGTTGAAGTGACTGTATTAATAATTCTCATTGTTTCAGGTAGTCCAGCAGCCTTCAGGAGGCCTTGCAAAACAAGTGACCACACTTTCCCATTCCTCAGCATTGACCATCCAGAAATCTGGACAGAAGGTGACAGTGAGCACTGCAGTACCTACCAGTCAGTTTCCTCAAGGTAGACTCTGGCTCATCCCTTGGGTTTGGAACATGATGGGTTTCCGTACTTTTCCTTTGCACTGTTAAGCGAAGAGAGATTTCTTTTAAGTTGAGACCTGTGAGAGAAGACTGAAAGATAACTTTATTATATTCTTTGTACATAGCCACATTTTAAGGGTGTATGTTGTTTTATATTAAAGAAGCACCACTCATGGTGTTTTGTAACTAGATAAAACAATCTACTAGTAAATAAAGTACTTTTTTTAACTTATAAAATTTGCTATTGTCTTATTTCTTTTTAAAATGTGCTTCTT
>NW_006786109.1:320803-331970 GCF_000442215.2 Lipotes vexillifer
TTCCCTACGTTTGGAAGTCAGTCTTACAAATAAAAGAGGTTTTATGTATTTTTTAAATCTACCAATATAAAGGATATATTATTAACATGTTTCTGTCACCTTTTCTGCATAATATTTTTATAATGCTGGTAATTCTCTAGCCAATTTGAGGACTATATAAAAAGAAATGGGAGAGGTCTTAATTTTATGATTTCTTGTGCAGGGAATAAATTCATTGTCATGTTTGAATTTAAACATAGTTCTAGGGCAGCTTGAAATTTTCTTTGATTATTCTATATGCATTGAAAATAACTTGTCCTGAATTTTTCCTAATGTAGTGTGATTGCTTTTTTTAAATTTTACCTTTTCTTTCTTCTTTTGATTTTATAGCTTCCATTCTAAAGCAGATTACCCTGCCAGGAAATAAAGTTCTGTCAGTTCAGTCATCTATTCAGAAAAACAAAATAAAAGAGAATGGAACAGCATCCTTCAGGTAAAGAAATTAAATAGTTAAAACTTGGTCTGTTTTAAGAAATTAATATTTTTTAAAAAACAAGAAAGGGATGACAGAATAATACTTATATAAAATAAATTTAATGATGCCTTTTTAAAAAGCTAACAGTACCTTATTGAATATAATTTATAAGCAGTAAAGTGCACAAATCTTAAATGTAGAGCTCAATGAATTTTGACAAACATATGCCTGTGTAATCATAATTCAGACCAAGATGCTGAACATATCCATCATCTCTATGCTCCTTTCAAATCAATGACTTCCAACCCTTGCCTTTGGCAGCCACTGTTCTTATGTCCATCACCATAGGTCATTTTTGTCCATTCTTGAACTTTACATAAATGGAAAATTACATTATCTACTCTTTTGCATTTGGCTTTTTTCACTCAGCATTTTTTTGAGATTTATCTACATCATTTTGATTATTAGAAGATTGTTCTTTTGTACTGGTGAGCAGCATTCATTGTCTGAGTGTAAATTTGTTTATCCGTTTTCCTGTTGATGGACATTAGGATGTTCCCAGTTTTTTAATGATTCTATATAAAGTTGCTATAAATATTTACATACAGATTTTTATGTGAACTTAGGTTTGATTTCTCTGTAGTAAATATCTAAGAGTATTATTGCTGGGTCATTAGGTAAGTATGTGTTTTACTATTTAAGAAACTACCAAAGTTGTTTACTTTGTTTACTTTGCATTCCCACCAGCAGTGATGAGAGTTCCAGTTGCACTCCAACTCTGTCAGTACTTGTTATTGCCAATTCTTTTGATTTTTACTATTCCAATAAGTGTATAGTGGTTGTTATTATTGTCATTTTAATTTGCACTTTCCTAATAACTTAAGATGTTGAGCATCTATTCTTATGCTTATTTGCTATCCTTATACTATCTTCTTTGGTGAAGTGTGTATTCAGATCTTTTGCCCATTTTTCCTTTGAGTTGTTTTTTTTCTTATGATTGAGTTTTTAGAGTTCATTATATATTCAAGATCCAAGTCCTTTGTCACATAGTGGTTAGGAAGTATTTTCTTTGTGGTGTGTTTTATCATTCTTTTACCAGTGTCTTTCACAGAGCAAAAGTTTTTAATTTTGCTGAAGTCTAGTTCATTAATTTTTTTCTCTTATAGGTTATTCTTTTCATGTTTTGTCTAAGAAATGTTTGTGTAACCCAAGGTTTCAAAGGTTTTCTTCTGTGCTTTGTTGTAGAAGTTTTACAGTCTTATGTTTGTCCTTGGATTGATATTCTTTAATTTCTACCAGTTGATTACTTAAAAATCAGTGTGTGGTTATTCTATTTTCTTTTTTCTCTATCTTCTCCCATTTTTAGTTGCATTATTTGTCACAATATATAAATATTTGTACATTAGTCCTCCTTCCTCATCCCCACCTATATTTTAGTTGTAGTTCTACTTTTATATTAAAATGCTTACCTTCAGTCTGTTCTCTGAAGTTTTCCTAGTCATCTCTTGTTTGGATGAAATTAATTGAATGTAGTCCATACTTTGATCTACCAGGACAACCCTTATTTCATCCTTATGCCTGCCACTAGTTCTCTGGTCTCTCTTCTGCAGTTTTTATTCAGTCTCCTTTTACCCAAAGCCTTTGAGGTGGGGGTGAGTGGGTTGGGAAATTGGTCGCAATAGGACAAGAAAGTATGCACTGGGAATTGTTTTCCTTTTTCACTTATTCTTGTTTTGAAGTTTGGGTATTCTTTGTCTTCAAGTTATGCTGAGGCTGTGGTTTTTGTTGTTCTGTATTGTTTTGGGGAGTAAATGTTGGAAGATGGTGACCTAGGAAGTCATCATTGTCTTCCAGTGCAGTGAGTTTTGACAAAAGGCTAAATTCATGTACCCAGTACCTCAGTCAAGATACATAGAATACTTTCATTACCTCAGAAGCCTCCTTTGTGAGACTTCCCAGCCAGTCCCCCCATTATACCTTAGGCAGCCACTGATTGGCTTCTTATCATTGTAGATTTGTCTTTCCTGGGGTTTCAAATCAATAGAATCATATAATTTGTATTCTTATGTTTGGTTTCCTTTGCTCAGCATAATGTGTTTGATATACATGCAGTGTTGTTGCATGTATTAGGAATTTGTTGCTTTTCATTGCTGAGTAGTATTCCACTGTATGGGTCTACTGCATTTGTTTGTACTGAATTGTCTCTTTATCCATTGGTGGACATGCAGGTTGTTTCCAGTTTTGGGCTATTATGAATAAAGCTGCTAGGAACACCTGTATCCAAGTCTTTGTATGGACATAAGTTTTCCCTTTACTTACATAAAGATATGAATGAAAATGCTGAATCATTTAGTAGGTGTATGTTTAACTTTATAAGAAGCTGCCAAACTGTTTTCCTTTGTGGTTGTACCATTTACAGTCCTACCCGCAATGTATGAGAATTTGTTCCATATCCTTGCTAACAATTGATAAACTGCAGTTTTTAAAGTTTTAACCATTGTAGTTGGTATTTAGCTGTACCCTCATTCTTCAGTATCTGCGGTGGGATTGGTTTTAGGACGAATTGCAGATGCTCAGGTTCTATAGTCTGCCCAGCATATCTGTGGTTCTGCATCCTTGGATTCAACCAGCTGCAGATCATCTACTACTGTGTGTATTTACTGAAAAAAATCTGTGTATGAGTGGACCTGGGCAGTTCAGACCCATGTTGATCAAGATGCTGAGTGTATTTTCATGTCCTTATTGGCCGTTTGTGTAGCTCCTTTTGTGAAATGTCTGTTCAAATATTTTGCCCATTTTTAAATTGAGTTATTCTGTCATGCACTTTTTCTTCATCTATTTAAGATGGTCATTCATTTTTTAAATAATACAATGTATTGTGAATTACACTGATTTTTAAAAAAATAGTTTGAATGTGAGTATTCCTGAAGTATTATTATCCTTTTTATATATTGCTACATTTGATTTGATTAATATTTTAAGGGTTTTATATGTATGTTCTTTAGGGATACTGGTGTATAGTTTTCTGTTCTTATGGTGTCTTTGCCAGATTTTGGTATGTGGTTATGCTGGTCTCAAAAATGAGTTGTATGATGTTTTTCCCTCTCCTTTATTTTAAACCCTTGAGTAGAAATTATTTCTTCCTTAAATATACGAATGAATTTACCCTTGAAACTAAATAGGTCTTTTGTTTTCTTTGGGGGGAAGGTTTTGGGTGTTTTTGTTTTTTTATTTATTTGTTTGCTCTGGGTCTTAGTTGTGGCTTGTGGGCTCCTTAGTTGTGGCTTGTGGGCTCCTTAGTTGAGTCATGCAAACTCTTAGTTGCGGCATGCATGTGGGATCTAGTTCCCTGACCAGGGATCGAACCCAGGCCCTGTGCATTGGGAGCATGGAGTGTTATCCACTGCACCACCAGGGAAGTCCCCTGGGGGAAGGTTTTGATAAGAAAGTCAGTTTCATCTATAAATGATTTTCTCTGTCATCTTAATTTCAATTTCAGAAAGTTGCATTTTTTAAGGTTTTTGTACATTTCATCTTACTTTTAAATTTATTGAAATGAAACTGTGCTTTCTTTTCCTTTTAATATTTGTAGATTCTTTAGGGTAACATAGTATCATGCTTTTTTTTTTTTAAAGGATTTTGTGTATTTTCTTAGTTGACTTTTTCGGGCATATAGCTATTCATTTTATTCCCTTATCCTTTTAATATCTGTAAGATTTGTAGTAATACTCTCCCTTTTCATTGATATGTTTTTTTCAGCTTTGTTTAGTGTTTTTAGAGAGTTAACTTTTGATTTTACTTTTTTTAAAAATTAATTAATTAATTTATTTTGGCTGCACTGGGTCTTTGTTGCTGCATACAGGCTTTCTCTAGTTGCGGCACGCAGGGACCACTCTTTGTTGGGGTGCACAGGCTTCTCATTGCGGTGGCTTCTCTTGTTGTGGAGCACAGGCTCTAAGCACATGGGCTTCAGTAGTTGTGGCACGTGGGCTCAGTAAGTTGTGGCACCCAGGCTCTAGAGCGCAGGCTCAGTAGTTGTGGTGCACGGGCTTAGTTGCTCACCGGCATGGGGGATCTTCCCGGACCAGGGCTTGAACCCGTGTCTCCTGCATTGGCAGGAGGATTCTTAACCACTGTGCCACCAGGGAAGCCGATTTTATTGTTTTTATCTGTTCATCTTTTGTCTATTTTATTGACTTATAAAAAATATTCCTTTCTTTTCCTTATGTTGGGTTTTAGTTGCTTCTCATTTAAAACTATAAACCCCCTAAGTACTGAGTTAGCATCCAGCCAATTATAGTGTTTCATTTTCATTTTTGTTCATGTCAAAATATTTTCTCCTTTTCCTTTTATTTAATAGTACAAATATTTGGGGCTTCTCTAGAGATTTTATTCATTTTTTTTCTAACGTAATTTTGTCCTGATCAGAGAGTATACACTGTAAAATATCAATCTTACTAAATTTGAGACTCTTTATTTTGGTCAAACTTGATGAATATCTCATATGCCCTTGGAAAAAATGTATTACTCAGTTTGGGGGAGTAGTTTTTTGTAAGTGCCATTCTGGTGAAGGTAGCTAGTAGTGTTTATATCTATTTCCTGGCTTTCTTTTTTTGGACTAGTTCCATCAGTTACTGAGAGTGGGTATTAAATCTACAACTATGCTTATAGATTTATTTTTTCCTTTAGTTCTGCCAGTTTTTACATTAATTATTTGAAGCTCTGTTATTAGGTACACACAAATTTATAATTGTTATGTTTTTCTAATAAATTGGCCCTTTTATCATAATTACATGTCCTTTTTTATTATTTTTTAAATTTTATTTATTTATTTTATTATTATTTTAAAAAAAATTTTGACTGTGCTGCGTGGCATGCAGGATCTTAGCTCCCGGACCAGGGAGCTGGTCCCCTGCAGTGGAAGCACAGAGTCTTAACCACTGGACCACCAGGGAAGTCCCCACATGTCCTTCTTTATTTGAAAATATTTCTTATATTGCTCTGTATTTTATCTGCTGAATATAAACACTTCAGCTTTGTTACTGTTTGCATATTCTTTTTCCTTCCTTTTTTTCAACCTACATTTGTCTTTGTATTTAAAGAGTGTCCTTTATACATTGCATATAGCTAGGTTGAGCTTTTCTTATGAAATTCAACAGTTGTTTCTTTAGGTTAATATTTTGCTATTTTATTCATTTGTTTTTTGTCTTTTAGGGTAAGTGATTATTATTTTATATTTCATTTAAATTCCTCTGTTGGCTTCTTATCTATATCTGCATTTTTTTGTTTGTTTGATCAACAGGGATTACAATGTGCTATAACATGTATTTTTAGTATACACTCTATTTGGAGTTAATATAGTACTACACATAAAATGTGTGAACTTTGCAACAATATAAGTCCATTTACCTCACTCTCCTGTGCTATATATTTTTATTTTCATATGTGTTACATCAGCATGCATTATAAATGTATGTATGTATCCACAGTTTTATGATTTTAGCTTTAAAGTCCTTTTTTTTTTCTTAAAATATTCTTTCTTTTCTTTAAAACATTCCCAGTGCTCTTCTTTTTTTTCTGTAGAGTTCAGTTTTCAGTGGTATTTTTTCCCTTCAGCTAAAGAGCTTCCTATAGCATTTCTTGGTCTGTAATTCTGGTGACAACTCTTCTGTTTTCCTTTTCCTGAGAACTATTTTTGTTTACCTTCCCTTTAGAAGGGTAGGTGTTTTTGGTTTTTTTTTTTCCAATTAGAAATTGTAGGCTGACCCAATCTTCTTTACTGTGAAGACTTAAAGATGTTATTCCATTGTTTTCTGGTCTCCATTGTTTCTGATGAAAAGTCAGTTTTCATTCATATCATTATTCCCATGTGTACACTGTTTTTTTGTTTGTTTTCCTCTCACTACTTTAAGATTTTCTCTTTGTTTAGGTTTCAGCACTCTGACTTTGATTCAGTCTGACTCTGTTTATGGTTTCCTTTATATTTCTTCTGCCTAGGTTTTACTGAGCTTCTTGGATCTGTAACTGTTTATTTTTCTTTTTCCTAAGTATGGAAAATGTTTCTTCAGATTTTTTTTCTTGGCCCCATTATCTCTCCTGTCCTTTTATGAATCCAATTATATATGCATTAGACTTTGATATTTTCCTGCATATACCAAGGCTCTGTTATTTTCTTTGATCTTTATGCTCCTTTAAATCTGTCAGCATATTTGTATGCTTCCTTAAAAATCTTTGTCCGCTAATTGCAACATTTGGCTCATTTCTGCCAACTTTTTTTTTTAACTCTAAGTCCCATTTTCCAGTTTTTCATACGTCTTATAAGTTTTCATTGTGTTCAGAACATTCAGTGACTTTCTGTTTTTTCACATATCTAGTAATTATTGACTCTGGATTCAGTTATGTTCCTGAAGACTGATTTTTAATTTAGTAGACTTTATTTTAGTTTAACTTGACTGTTCTTAAATTCCAAACTTAGTCTTTCTTAGGTTGAGTAGCAGCTGAAATATTCACTGGGTTCTTTCCCCTTCCTATTGCTGTTTTGTTAGGCTGCTGGGGTGTCCCCTGGGGCATATGTAGTTCTTCCATCAGTCAATGATTAGGTCTGATTTATATGCAGATTTGAGGGATTACTGCTCTGTGGAGCCTTACATTTTGGTGTATCTTCCCTAATTGTCCAAGTGCTCTTTGAACACTAAAATCTGTCCTCTGACACCAAGAATACGGCTGCACAGGCTGGAGAGTGCTTTCAGGCCAAAAGACATAAACTCACAAATTTTACCCATCGTTGTTACCATATTTCAAGGGTTGACTTCTTTCCAGTTTCTGGTTGCCTTTTTCCCATTTTTTAAAGTGGTTGCCTTTTTAAAAAGTTGTTTGTTGATTTTGTAATGATTAATTAAGCTACTCTGTCATTACCAGAAACCACACCTCCATTTCTTTTTTAATAGATTTTTGTTCTCTGTTGGAATTATCCTCTGCATTCTTGAACAATTAGTCATAGTTATATTAAAGTTCATACCTAATATTCCCAACATCCAGGTTGTCTGTAAGTCTGTTTCTGTTATTTGGCTTTTTAGTCCTATTTCTTGGTATGAACTTAGTAATTTTTGAGTCAGTGTCAAATATGTGTAAAAAATAATTATAGGAGTTTTGCATTAATTACCTCCAGAAAGAGAATTTATCCAGTTTGCTGGTTGGCAGGAGAGGAGCAGATTGCCTTCATCTAGTCAGTAACTGAATTCAAATCTAGGCTGTAATCTTTCCAAGACTCCATGTCCCTTTGGTTCTCCCTGACTCCAGGATGTAGTACCTCAGGTATTTCAACTAAGACTTAGGGTACTTTTCTTTGCTGGATTGTGAACCCTAATTTTAGGATTTTCAGAATGGTAAATGAGCATTGGCTTCAACTTAAGATCATAAGCTACATTAATCCCTAACAAGAGAGTCAGCCTGACCTTTGAAGCTTTGAAGCCAGGGGTTGACTTCTCCTCTCTACCTATGAAAGTCCTGATGGTATCTTCTTCCAGTATAAGCTGTTTTGTCTACATTAGAAATATGTTGTTTAGTGTAGCCACTTCTATTAATTATCTTAGGTAGATCTGGATAACTTGCAGTAGTTTCTACATCAGCACTTGCTGCTTCACCTTGTACTTTTATGTTACGGAAGCAGCTTTTGTCCTTAAACCTCATGAACCAACCTCTGCCAGCTTCAAACTTTTCTTCTTCAGCTTCCTCAGCTCTCTCAGCTTTTGTATCAATAAAATTGAAGAAAGGTAGGACCTGACTCTGAATTGGGCTTTGGCTGAAGGAAATGTTGTGGCTGGGGGGGTGTTTTTTGCCCATGTCCTTAAACCTCATGAACCAACCTCTGCTAGCTTCAAACTTTTCTTCTTCAGCTTCCTCAGCTCTCTCAGCTTTTGTATCAATAAAATTGAAGAAAGGTAGGACCTGACTCTGAATTGGGCTTTGGCTGAAGGAAATGTTGTGGCTGGTTTGATCTTCTGTCCAGAACCACTAAAACTTTCTTCATATCAGGAGTAAGGCTGTTTCACTTTCTTATCATTTGTGTGTTCACTGGAGTAGGACTTTTAATTTCCTTCAAGAACTTTTCCTTTGCATTCACAACTTGACTAACTGTTTGGCACAAGAGGCCTAGCTTTCGGCCTATCTTGGCTTTCTGCAGGGCTTCCTCATTAATCTTCATCATTTCTAGCTTTTGATTTAAAGTGAGAGATGAGTAACTCTTCCTTTCACTTGCACACTTAGGAGGCATTGTTGGGTTATTACCTGGCCTAATTTCAATATTGTCATGTCTCAGGGAATAGGGAGGCCTGAGGAGAGGGAGAGAGACTGTGGAATGGCTGGTTGGTAGAGCAGTCAGAACACACACAACATTTACCTATTAAGTCGGCAATCTTGTATGGGCATGGTTTGTGGTGACCCAAAACGATTACAATAGTAACATTAAAGATCACTGATCACAGATCACCATAACAAATAAAATAATAATGAAAAAGTTTGAAATATTGCAGGAACTGACAAAATGTGACGAAGAGTCACGAAATGAGCAAATGCTATTGGAAAACTGGCTCTGGTACACTTGCTTGACCACCGGGTTGCCACAGACCTTCAATTTGTAAAAAACACATTATCTCGAAGCACAGTAAAGTGAAGTGCAATAAAAGGAGGTGTGCCTGTATAGGCACCGTCTTTTCTGGGCTTATCTATTCTGTTAATCTTTTTTTTTAATAACTATTTTATCTTACTGTTTAATTTATTTCCAATAGCATACTGCTCAATTTACTATAACTTCAAAATAAATTTTACCTCTGTTAAGGCATGTCTCCTACCTATCCCTCTTTATTTTTTTATTTCCTCTCCTTCCTCTACTTTTACACCCTCCTTCCTCCACTTTCATACCCCCTTCCCCTGCTCTTCTTGATTTTTTTTGCCATTCTTGGGATTTTGCTGTTCATATAAATTTAAGCATCAGTTTAAATTCCACAAAAAACCTCTGCTAGAATTTGACCAACATGGCCTTGAGCCCATAGGTCCATTGTCCTTCAGCTGATTTCCTTATAATTTTGAAACTTCTGTGAACATGATTTATGTCTCCATTTATGCATGCTTTCTTTAACATCTTTCAGTAAAGTGATATAATTTTATCTATACAGGTTGTACACCATTTGTTTTGTTTATCTGTTAGGTTTATTCTTAGGCACCTTTTTGTTGCTATTATAGGTAAAATTCTTGGTAATTGCCTTTTCTGTTCCTAGTATATAGAAATGTAGGTTGCTTTTTATTTATTTATTTATTTATATTTATTTTTGGCCACGCCCTGCAGCTTGTGGGATCTTAGTTCCCCAACCAGGGATTGAACCTGGGCCCACAGCAGTGAAAGCCCACGTCTTAACCACTGGACCACCAGGGAATTCCCTATGTTGCTTTTTTTAAAAAAATTATATGCCAACCCCCTTGTTAGGTTCTTATTTCTGATAATTTTTAAATTAGGTTATTTATGTAGACAGTGATGTCAGGAGTGAGATTAGAATTAATAGGTTGGCTTTTCTTTTTTTGCTTCCAGCACTTTAATAATGTCATTTCATTCTTTGCTGGTATGTATGCATGTGTTCACTTTCAAAGATAAAGCCTACAAGGAAAGGTCACCCCAAGCAAAGGAAACATCAACACAATTGGAATGCCATTGACTTCAAACATTGGGTGATCAAATATTCAGTATTAAAAACTCTCATAGGGCTTCCCTGGTGGCGCAGTGGTTGAGAGTCCGCCTGCCGATGCAGGGGACATGGGTTCATGCCCCGGTCCGGGAAGATCCCACATGCCGTGGAGCGGCTGGGCCCGTGAGCCATGGCCGCTGAGCCTGCGCGTCCGGAGCCTGTGCTCCGCAACGGGAGAGGCCACAGCAGTGAGAGGTCCGCGTACCACAACAACAACAAAAAACTCTTACAAAATGGTTAAAAATAAAATGTGGAATCACAAAAAATGAGCAAGTAACAATTATCTATTAAAAAATGAATACAAAGATTTGATAAAGAACCAAATAGGACATTTAGAAGTGAAAAATATAATTGTTGAGTTTAAAACCTCAGTGGATGGGTAAATCAGATTAAATCTGGTGACCCAAATTGAGTTTGCTTTACTCCAAAGATTTGTGACTGTGTCCCATAGGAACCAGAGATGACTATTGACTTGGGACCACGTTAGTACCTGTTCTAGAGAACCTGACTTGAGAGTTTCTCCACTTTAACAGAGGCCCGAAAACTAGTGCTAGCCACAGGCATTTGCCCCTGAGGCAGTTCTACTTTTAGAATGTGCTCAGTGCTTATTTTTACTGACACCTTTTTGACAACTTCTGTGCATCCAACACTGGAATGAAAATAAACTGGTCTAAGTTAGAAGAATGTCATGTAATTTCTCATGGGTAAATCTAGTCCAGTTAATGCCTGAAGAAAAAGTGTCACCATTAGTATTTTCTTTAGGTAGTTTCTAGCTTACTACTTTTGCTCATTTAGCTATTGAGTGCTTATGGCTTTCTAGACTTGTATATTGGAAAATAGTTTTTGTTTTTTTTTCCTGGCCGCACTGTGTGGCTTGTGGGATCTTATTTCCCCAACCAGGGATTGAACCCGGGCCCTCAGAAGTGAAAACATGAAGTCCTAACCACTGGACCGCCATGGCATTCCTTAGAGTAGA
>NW_006786109.1:331980-332163 GCF_000442215.2 Lipotes vexillifer
TCTTCGTTGTGTATGTTATAAATATGTGTATGTTATAAATATTTTTCTCCCAATCTTTTGTTTAACTTGTAATTTTGTTTTTAGTGTCTTTTGTTATTTGAAGATTTTAAATCACAATATTAACTTTATTAGTCTCTTCCTTTATAGCTTTTGACTTTTGCATTATTTTAAAAATTCTTTCCC
>NW_006786109.1:335258-336061 GCF_000442215.2 Lipotes vexillifer
TGGCTTCTCCCATTGTGGAGCACAGGCTCTGGACGTGTAGGCTCAGCGGCCATGGCTCACGGGCCCAGCCGCTCCGCGGCATGTGGGATCTTCCCAGACCAGGGCATGAACCCATGTCTCCTGCATCAGCAGGCGGACTCTCAACTACTGCGCCACCAGGGAAGCCCCATGAAATGTTTTTGAATAGGAAAGTAATGTGATTTTCTCTACTATAGAAAAATTAGTCTGGTGCTATTATAGATCTTAAGAGGGTAGAAGAGATTTAAGAAGGTAGGCACAAGCAATGGTTAACTTTAGAAAAAGCTGAAGAATTAGACCAGTTTCAGAAACCAAAATGCAAGGTATTAATGATAATAGGGTAATGCTACTTTAATTTTTGCATATTAACCTATTACTCCCCACAGAATCTTGAGTTGGAAGCCTTTTTCTACTGAGGCACTATTAAATTTCCTTTTTGTATGTCTTTTAAAATGAAACAGGTTATCTTTCACAGCACCTTCGTTAAAAGACATACTGCATTAGACCAGAAGACTTGAAGATGCGATTTGGAGGTTCTCACTTTCTTTTCCTTTAAAATTGAGCCAACCCAGAATCACAAATACGCCTCAGCATCAAAGCCTTTATTACTGCCTTGGCCTATCTTACAATATTTAGCCTTATCAATAATGCTGCTACAACACTGTGTTGTCTCTGCTTTCCTTTAGTCTGCCTCCTTTCTTAGAGGAAGTTTTAAGTGGTTTGGGTACTGTTTATTGTGGTGCCTTTTCCTCTTCCCTCAGTAGGGGTCTTCCTCTATTCCTGCT
>NW_006786109.1:336071-339382 GCF_000442215.2 Lipotes vexillifer
CTGTAACCATAGCAACTGGCAGCTGAACTAGAGGGAGCTGTGTTCAGCTTGGGGCCAAATTGGGTGGGTGGGTATGCAAGAACAAATCTTATTGGGTGGTTAGCTCCCTTCTTAGTTCAGAGAAGGGCTGCAAGAAGATTCTAAAAGACATGGGGCAGTCTCCTCATTGAACATTGAGTTCTGTTCTGTTCTAGTACTGTGCATGGTACTGGTAGTAAGGAGGCCTGGTACTGGTCTCTCCAGTCTGTATGTGAGATTTCAGCAGGGGCTATGTGGGAACTCACCTGTGGAAGCAGGGTGCAGTTTACAGGGCCTGTGTACCTGGCAAACAGCTGAGATTGTGAACAATCAGTGTTGTGTGCATGTGTGTAAAGGCCATGTGCTGTGTACCTTATACAATTCTGATTTTTTTTTAAAGGAAGGATGAGGCCATATGTCTAAACTTCATAATATTTTTCTGTCTCCAGTTTTCTTTCTCTGTTTATTTATATATTATTTTTTAAAATATCACTAACCATTTGATTGGGTAATCTGTGTATATACTACAACATTCAAAGGGTAGAAAGGAGTATGATGTGGTATAAATGAAATCTTCTTCCTATCCATGCTTCCCTGTTTCCCTCTCCAGAGGAGAATTTCTTGTGCATCCAGAGATATGTTATGCCCGTGTGTGTGTGTGTGTGTGCATGTATTTTTTTCAAGGTGCAGTCTGTTCTATACCTTGTTAGGTTTTGTTTAGTTTTTTTCCCACTTCACAATACACCTTGGCATTTGTTCTGTGTCTGGCCAAAGAGAGCTGCCTCATTCTTTTAAGTGGCTGAGAGTGACCTTAGAAAATACCTAATCTAAGTTATTCTTTTTTTTTTTTTTTTTTTTGGGCAGTTGGCGGGCCTCTCACTGCTGTGGCCTCTACCGTTGTGGAGCACAGGCTCCGGACGCACAGGCCCAGTGGCCATGGCTCATGGGCCCAGCCGCTCCGCAGCATGCGGGATCCTCCCGGACCGGGGCACGAACCCGCGTCCCCTGCATCGGCAGGCGGGCTCTCAACCACTGCGCCAAGTTATTCGTTTTTTAAAGGAAGAAAAATTTGAGTCCTAAAGGTGTTAAGTAACTGGTTGGTATTCTCTTTTGGAGTGACCTGACTTTTCATCGATTTGTACTTGACCTTTTTGTTTTAAATAGACTGTTTCTTAGGTTCTTTAGGTTCATAGCAAAAAATTGATTTGGATGTTATAGAAAATGGCAGCACATGCACAGCCTCCCGCATTATCCACATCCCCCACCAGAGTGGTCTGTTTGTTACGATTGATGAACCTGCATCGAGACATCATTATTGCCCAAAGTTCATAGTTTACCTTACAGTTCACTCGGTGTGTGGTACATTCTGTGGGTTTTGACAAATGTGTAATGACATGTATCGACCATTATAGTATCATACAGATACTATATATTTCACTGTCCTAGAAGTCCTCTGTTTTCTGCATATTCATCCCTCTCTGCTAACCCCTGGCAACCACTGGTCACTTTATTGTCTCCATAATTTGCGTTTTCCAGAATGTCATATAGTTGGAATCCTCAGTATATAGCCTTTTCAGATTGGCTTACTTCACTTAATAATGTACATTTAAGGTTCCTCTAGTCTTTTCATGGTATGATACCATTTCTTTTTAGGACTCAATAATATTCCATTGTTTGAATTTACCACAGTTTATTTATCCAATCACCTGATGAATGACATCTTGGTTGTTTCCAAGTTTTGACAATTACGAGTATATGTGCTGTAAACATCCATGTATAGGTTTTTGTGTGGACATAAATTTTCAGCTCCTTTGGGTTAGTACTAAGAAGTTTAACTGCTGGATCATATGGTAAGAGTATGTTTAGTTTTGTAATAAACTGCCAAACTGTCTTTCATAGCAGCTGTACCATTTTGCATTCCTACCAGCAATGAAAGAGTTCCTATTGCTCCACACCCTCATCAGCATTTGGTGCTGTCAGTGTTCAGGATTTTGGCCATTCTGATAGGCATGTAATGGTATCTCATTGTTTTAATTTGCATTTCCCTGATGGCATAGGATGTGGAGCATCTTTTCATATGCTTGTTTGCCATCTGCACATCTTTTTGGTGAGGTGTCTATTAGGTCTTTGGCCCATTTTTTAATGTTTGTTTTCATATTGTTGAGTTTTAAGAGTTTTTTATACGTTTTGAATAACAGTCCTTTATCAGATATGTCTTTTACAAATATTTTCTCCCATTTTATGGCTTGTCTTTTCATTTTCTTGATACTTGGGGTTTTTTTAATATTTTTTACTCAGACCTTTTAAAATACTTTTTTACTCAGGACTTGGTCCATCTTTAGGTTTATGGTTTCTACTGTTCTTATGCTTTAGATTTTATTTACTTTTTTAACATCTTTATTGGAGTATAATTGCTTTACAATGGTGTGTTAGTTTCTGCTGTATAACAAAGTGAATCAGCTATACATATACATATATCCCCATATCTCCTCCGTCTTGCATCTCCCTCCCACCCTCCCTATCCCACCCCTCTAGGTGGTCACAAAGCACTGAGCTGATCTCCCTGTGCTATGCGGCTGCTTCCCACTAGCTATCTAATTTACATTTGGTAGTGTATATATGTCCATGCCACTCTCTCACTTCGTACCAGCTTACCCTTTCCCCTCCCTATGTCCTCATGTCCATTCTCTACATCTTACACTTTAAACTTTAAATGTTTAGATGTTTCTGGAATACTTCTTTGTTTACATAGTTGGTAAATTGATTCTTAGAACCATTCTCATACAATCCCTCTGACAGAACCTCTGTGACATTTGATGAGGTGGAGTCCAACCATTTTCATATAGATTCTTTTTTTTTTTTTAATATTTATGTATTTGACTGTGCCAGGTCTTAGTTGCAACACGTGGGATCTTCGTTGCAGCATGCAGGATCTTTAGTTGCGGCATGTGGGCTCTTTAAGTTGTGGCATGTGGGCTCTAGTTCCCTGACCAGGGTTCAAACCTAGGCCCCCTGCATTGGGAGCACGGAGTCTTATCCACTGGACCACCAGGGAAGTCCCCATACAGTTTATTTATATTGCGTGTTTCACTTGGTTGATTTGAGATACTAATTAAAATTTTTTTCTTTTCTCCATTACAGAGACACACCTTTTAATGTTAGGTTTTTAAATATAGTGTTCAGATTGTGAGACCATTGTTCTTTCTTTTCACTTGCAACTGCTATGTCCAGCACTTAACTTTCTTTCATTTAGTTTGAATCTCTCATACCTGTGTGAGTAGGGGCTCTTTCCC
>NW_006786109.1:339392-340389 GCF_000442215.2 Lipotes vexillifer
CTCCTAACATGCTGCTTTTTAAAGCTGAACACCAGAGGCCTTTGTATCTTGAGCGCTTGACAATTATACTTTATTTCCCTTTTTTTGTGCATAAATGCATTACCACAAGGAGGTTCTTAATTTAAATCTGTTGACATGAAACCACATGATATATCTTTTGGCCCATGCAATAAATAGAAACAATATGTTTTTTATATAATCATGTTTGTGTAAATTATGTTATGCATTGGTACATGAGTTATGATCAGTAACATGCTTGTTATTACAGGGTGTTAAGAATGCCGTAAGGGAATTTTAGGTTTTTGTCTCTCACTTCTCTATCCTGAAACATATATACTCATCTTAGTACTGTAGCCATGTAGCAATTCTATTAGATAAAAACAACTATTTAATTTTGCTGTCACAATGCAAGGAGCTCAAACATATTTTGTGTTTTTATATGTATGTCTTTTGCGTATGTGTGTATAAAATAATTTTATATTTTAAATATAAGCCCTTTGCAGCCACTTGCTTGAGGAGGTGGTTTAATGAATTCAATTGGTACAGGTGGAGCACACCAAAAGTCTGAAGCGGAAAAACAAAACTACTTTTAACCATATGGTTTCAGAATAGCTAGTCTAGAAAGCTTCTTCTCAAGTGCTTTTACATGGGTGTGGACCTTTCGAGATTGGGGGATTTCTCCTGCTCCTCAGTGGAACAGTGGACTGCACTGGGGATATCTGAGGGGTTTTTAAATCATCTTGGATGAAAACAAAGAAGTCTGTTTTTATTTCATTCTTTCATTACCCGCAATTTGTGGATAACTTAGTATAACTTCCAAATCCCTCTTAGAGTATCTTATTTACTAAACTGAGAGTGGGAGAGATGGGTACTAGGAGACAAAAGTTGCTTCTGATTCATCTTTCTGATATTAAATGTACACTAGTGGTTAGAAACACCAGTGAATTTTAAAGGCTGATAGGGGAAGATAGCCATGCTTTAGGTCTCTTGCTTGGAT
>NW_006786109.1:340447-398694 GCF_000442215.2 Lipotes vexillifer
AGGGAAAGATAGCCATGCTTTAGTTCTCTTGCTTGGATAAATTGAGTAAAATAATGTCTTTAGTTATAAGGAGAGATCTATAATTCTTTGCTGTCTTAAATCACTCATTCACATACCACAACCACTGAAAGCTTTCTTTTTTTTTCTATTAGAGATGAAGATGACATCAATGATGTGACTTCCATGGCAGGGGTCAACCTCAGTGAAGAAAATGCCTGCATCTTAGCAACAAACTCTGAATTGGTTGGCACACTTGTTCAGTCATGTAAAGATGAACCGTTTCTTTTCATTGGACCTCTACAAAAGAGAATTTTAGACATTGGTAATTATGATTATTGACCTGATAGGACTGTCTCTTCCAAGGAAAATGTTATCAAAAGAGATAGCCTGGGTTGGTTTTTCTGGGAATTCTGAGGCTTAAAAAAGGCTCTGGAAGTAATCAAGATTTCATGGGTGTTATAGAAAAAAGTATTTTATTTTAAAAATTATTAATGTAACTTATATCATGTAACCTATGGTTTCTGGTGTAGATAATAGAAGTTAATATTTTATTCATCTTAATGGGAGAATAGATATGTAAAAAATGAATATATGCTTATGATATACTATTTTTTTCTGTGCTGTTCTTCCTTGGTTGGGCTTTAGCATGTAACTTATTCCAAGTTTGTTTTTATGAAATAAAGAAATAGCCAATGAGAGTTAGTCCCTTTTTCCTCATCTCAACCCTGAAATTCAAACCCATCCTTACCGTAAAAGAACTGAACTAGAATATCAGAGTTCTCTCTGGCCAGGAGTAGTTAGTTACTGGGTGGCCTGAAGTATGTGAAAGGAAATGGAAGAGAACATACCAGTTTCATTCTGGAGCCAAACAGCTTTTTTGTTGTTGTTTAATACCAAACTTGCAGTGATAACTGAAAAAAGAGACAGATTGGAGAGAGATTGTTGCATGTGAGTTATCTCACTTCTTGTGTCCTGACACAGGGACTTATTGGAGTTTCCTCTAGCTCTCTTCCTTCACCCATGTCCAATTTGAGGGGCCAGTACCGGTGACCTTTTAGTATGCTTGACTAAGAACCTTTACATTCTGTGTTGAAGGCCTAACACAAAAATGTGAAGGTTTCAGATTTTTGATACATCCATGGTATATTTAAGGACTTCAAAATGCATTACTATTACATATTCTAAGTTTACTTCACAATTACTCAATAAAGAAATATGTGAGCTCCTACTGTATGTTATTCAAATTATCACTTTTTTCACCTCTAATTTAAGTTGGTTATATGTTATCCTTCTTTTATCTTGAAAAACTAGAATTTACAGTAGTTCAAAGAGATAGAAATTCAGAAGAGCTAATTGTAAAATGTTTGTTTGCTGTTTGCTTGTGTTTTGTTTGACTTCTCCCTCCTCCTCCTCCTTCCCTCCCTCCCTCTCTTTCTTTCTCCTTCGTTTTCTTCTTGTATTTTGTATTGTATAGGAGACGGTTCCTTAATTTTGGAATAAGCCTAAGCAAATATCTTTCTGTGATGGCTTGGGAAATTTACTGGTGTTTTAACTCCTTTTAACCATATAATTATCTAGAACTGGTGGAGTAGAAGTAGATTCATACTTAGTTTTAGCAATTCCCTGCCCCCCTTCTAAATTTTATTTCTAGCTTGATTTAAACCTTGATTATATGATAGGAAAACTTTTAGTTTGACAGAGCATTTTCTATCATTCAGGACAGGGATTGACAATATTTTTTCCTGCAAAGGACCAGATCGTAAATATTCGCCACTTTGTGGGCATATAGTCTGTGTTGCAACTGCTTACCTCTGCTGTTACGTTACCGAAGCAACTGTAGACAGCATATGAACAAATAGAAAAGACTGTATTGCCATCAAACTTTATCTATAAAGAGAGACCAGATTTAGTTTGCTAACCTCTGCTTTCAAGGAGAATTCTGGGGAGAACTCTTTGTATTTTCAGTTCTTGATGATAAAACACCAATTTGTCATTTAATATGATGGAAAATTGCAAAACTTCTTCCCTCTAAATTACTTAAGCTTTTAAAACAAAAACAAAAACCATAGAGTGAATGGAGTTATATATTTCTAGGAATTTTTTCATTTACAATAAAATGTTTTTTATTTAATACAATAAATTTTTTTCATTTACAATAAAATGTTCCATGTTTACAGAACAGATCAGAACCAAGACCATTTCTTAATAACAGGAATTATAAAGTAACCCAAAGAATTTGGGGAGGAAGATTTTCTTACTTGAATATGTTAGGGGAGTAAACATGCCAGTGTTCTTCCTTTTTTTCTAATTACCTAAATTAAATGACACAGACATTCTGTAAAAATCACGTAGTAAGCTTGCAAACACCTACTAGATTGCCTTAAACAGTCAATGGTGACTTTACTAAAGGGAGTGTTTTATTTTAAAGTGAGACTTTAACTTGTAACTCTGTTATGTTTTATCATTAGCTTAGTGAAGATATTAGAATGTTTGATTGTTCACCAAGCCCTGGAATTGATTGCAACTCCCAGTACTTGTTTTAGTATTTTAAAAATACGGATATTTCTTTAGCATAGGTTTCTGTTTTATAAATACATATGAAATTATTTTCAAAGTTTCTCCCCAAACACTATATATTCTTTTTTTTTTTTAATTATTTATTTATTTATGGCTGTGTTGGGTCTTTGTTTCTGTGGGAGGGCTTTCTCTAGTTGTGGCAAGCGGGGGCCACTCTTCATCACGGTGCGCGGGCCTCTCACTGTCACAGCCTCTCTTGTTGCAGAGCACAGGCTCCAGACACGCAGGCTCAGTAGTTGTGGCTCACGGGCCCAGTTGCTCCGCGGCATGTGGGATCCTCCCAGACCAGGGCTCAGACCCATATCCCCTGCATTAGCAGGCAGATTCTCAAACACTGCACCACTAGGGAAGCCCAACACTATATATTCTTAAATGTTCACTTTCTTTAGACATTAACTGGCATGTCATCCTCTATATACTCTATGTTTAATTATAATTTTAATCATTGGATTGTTTTGAAATTGCATTATTCCTTCTATAGAAGGCCCCCCCATTTGTTTATGCTGATGTTTTAGTAAAGTAGATTTGACTTTTCAGTGTTTTTCTCCCCCTTTGAATCATAACTTGGTGATTAATTCATTTTTGCTACAAAGTAATGAACTGCTTTGTGTTGAAGGTTTGTTATAGGAGAAGCTGAATCATTTTATATCGTTTTCCTGTGTGATTTACTATAGCTCACATTTTGAATTAAGTTGAACATTTGTTATAGAATAATGTCAAAGAATGTGTTTAAGAATTGTTAGCTTTTAATTAAAGCTTGTTTTTTGCAATACTCATTCACACTTTGAGTACGTGAGTATGTTTCAGATAGAGTGCAAAATCAAACAATAATATATTTGAAATTTCTATAAATACATATGTTAAAAACAAACACAATAGCACTATTTAAAAGCTCATTTAAATGAGATTACCTAATTACCTGTATCTTTAGAGTTAGGTCTCTGATGATACAGGTAGTTTCACTGAGCTGGAGAATTACTATTTAAAAACTGATAAGGTTGATTTATAAATGAGCTTCTGCTTTGGGGTATGTGGTCCAAATTGTTTTCCTGAAACTGTCTTCCTAGTTAGCAGAAGGAAGAATAGAAGTTTGGTTTATTTATGGAAGGAGATATAGTGAAAGAGAAATTTTTCAAATTGATGGGTAAAATGATGAGGCTTTGAACCCGTTTCAACTTGTAAATTAATTACCAGGTCAACTTATGGAACATGAGTTAGTGCAAATAAGCATGATTGATAATGGACAAAAGGAGTATAGGTGTGTCATGCAGACAGGTTATTAACAGAGACTCACAATCTGAATTAACTGAAATAAATGTCATAAATTGTTAAGTGTCAAACGGCAAAATGTAATTTTCTATTTTTTTAATGACTAAAATTAGCAGAATATAGCACTGATTTCTGCAGTTACCATTTTCCTCCCTGAACACTAGACTTGATTTGTGTTCTTATTAACTTTGTCCTATAAATGACCTTGCAAGGAGAATGAGTCTAGAGGCTAAGTGAAACAATGTCTATATTTTCTGAGGCTTCAGGCTAGGTTTTATTAATGTAATGTCTAAGATCTTTGAAGTTGTGACTTTACCAGGAAAATCATAATCTCCAAACCTTTATTCATAATGGGTATGACTTCCAGGGGGAACAGAATACCTGCTGTGCTAATTATTTCAATTATCAGCCACTACTAAAACACGTAATGGATTTTCTCTGCTTCCACAGGTAAAAAGCATGACATTACAGAACTTAACTCTGATGCTGTGAACTTGATCTCCCATGCAACACAGGAGCGATTACGAGGCCTTCTAGAAAAACTGACTACAATCGCTCAGCATCGAATGACAACTTACAAGGTAAAGGAAATCCTTAAAGAAGAACAAACTCTTCTGTCTCTTCTTTGTTGTGTTAAAGGTAGTTTTTTGATATGGATTCATATTCTAAGTGTATTTTTTCAAGGAAATGGTCGAGACATATTTCATATTGGTAAAAAATAAAAGTCTCATTCCTAATTTGCCTCATTTAGATACGCTTACATGACAAATAAAATAGGGTTTCAAATGGTATCCAAAGCTTCTATGTCACTGTACATTGAAATTTGCATCTGTTCTGCCTGAGGCTTCTGCTCCTAAAGCTCTTGACTGGGAGGGAGGATATGTTAGAAGGGATAACGTATTGGATAGCTGTGTTCTCTTCAGTGATCTGTTCTCTGCTAGCATTCCTGTTCCTTTTAATAAGTTAAATGATTGCACTGAGTGCTGATATTGGTGCCACTCATTATTTATATTGACCACTTTTATAAAAAATTAAATGCAAGAATAGCCTATCTTATTCCTAGTAGTGTGAACCAAATCACTTGCCATCATCAAGATGAAAGCATTAGATTTATTTGCATCATGGTTTGGATGGAGAACAAATTTATTGGGTTATGAGGGTTGAAAAAGATAGCCTTTTCCCCATATATCAAGAAATGTTTATAGGTAGATTTTGTACAATGTGGTATATGGGTAACCTTATAAGGTTTTGAGTTTGCAAGAATGGTCATTGTCATGATGTCCTACACATAGGTTAAAAGCAATCTAGGGAAGATCAGCCACTCTACCACCAGTAAATTTCCTGGAGGAAATCATTCTGTTTTCTCTCCTTTCTGCTTCATTTAGAACTTTGGAAGAACTATTTATAGTTGCTGAGGTCCTCACTTGTATAAATCTTTGTGAGAATTTGCTGGACTGACTTAAAAATATATGATCATCAGAAAAAGCTGTGAAAAAACCCCTACTATCAGTATTTATTTTTTGTGTGCTTCTGGAATTTGTCCATTTCTTCTAGGTTATTTAATTTGTTGGCATACAGTTGTTCATAGTATTCTTTAATAATCCTTTTTATTTCTGTAAGGTCAGTGGTAATGATCCTACTTTCATTTCTCATTTTGTTTCCTGAAGATGTAAGGTTGGTTACTGATTTAAGATCTACCCTTTTAATGTAGGCATTTATTTATTGCTATAGAATTCTCTCTGAGCACTGCTTTTGCTGCATTCTATACGTTTTGGTACATTGTGTTTTTGTTTTCATTCATCTCTTAGGTATTGTCTAATTTCCCTTGAGATCTCTTTATTTCATTGGTTATTTGAGAGTATGTTGTTTAATTTCCACATATTCGTGAAATTTCCAGTTTTCCTTCTGTTGTTGATTTCTAGCTTCATTCCATAGTTGTCAGAGAATATTCTTAGCACAATTCAATCATTTTAAATTTATTGAGGCTTGTTTTGTGGCCTAACATATGGTCTGTCTTGGAGAATGTTGCATGTGCACTTGAGAAGAATGTGTATTCTGTTGTTGGGGAGGAGTGTTCATATATGTCTGTTAGATCTAGTTGGTTTATAGTGTTAGGTCCTCTATTTCCATATTGATATTCTGTATAGGTATTCAATCCAGTATTGAAAGTAGGGTATTGAAGACTTCAACTACTATTGTAAAACTATTTCTCTTTAGTTCTGTCAGTGTTTGCTTCATATATTTGGGGGCTCTGTTGTCTAGTGTGTATCTCTTCTTGTTATATCTTCTTGGTGAATTCACTCTTTTGTCAGTATATAATGTCCTGTCTCTTTTAACAGTTTTTGACACAAAGTCTGTCTTGCCTGATATTAGTATAACCACCCCTGCTTTCTTTTGGTTATTATTTGCATGGAATATTTTTTTTCCATCCTTTGACTTGCAGCCTATTTGTGCTTTTATCTAAAGCCAATATCTTGTAGACAGCATATACTTGGATTTTGCTTTTTATCCATTCTGTCAGTCTCTACCTTTTGATTGAGGAGTTTAATCCATTCACATTTAAAGTAATTACTGATTAAGGAAAAACTTACTTCTGCTATTTCTGTTTTTGTGTGTGTGTTATGGCTTTTTTTGGCATTCCTTTACCACTGCCTTCTTTTTTGTTTGATTTTTTTTGTTGTATATTGTTTTGATTCCCTTTGCACATGTGTGTGTGTGTGTGTGTGTGTGTGTGTGTGTGTGTATTTTTTAGATATTTTCTTAGTGGCTACCTTGGGGATTACAATTAGCATCCTGAATTTGCAGTAACCTAATTTAAATTGATAACAATTTACCTTCACTTTTGGGATGTGGGGGGATTAGTCTTCCTTTTTGTCTTTTTACTGTAACTTTTTAAAGAGCCTTATAATTTTTCACATCTGGATTCTCCCCTTTTCCTGCCTCAAACACCCTGTTGTTTCAGATATACATGAGTGAACTTTCATTTACAGTAGACAGTTTCTATACAAAATGTAGCATGTACATTTAGTATGGAATAGATTTTTTCCAAGTAATGTTTACTATCCAGAATGCCATCCAAAGCTCTATTATGTATAGCCTTCAGGTGGAGTAGTTCTTCTAGTGTATATTAACGCATATTCCAAGGATTTAGTTGCCCCAGGCAAAATGGATAATATCTACCCCACTTAGAAACTCAATAACTTAGCTTAAAGCTAACACCTTCTTAACCTTCTGTCTTGACACTGCCTATCCTGATTGATTTTCCCCTGCCCGCCTTTCCCCACACTTATTCCTTAATACAGCTAATGCCACTGTGTGAATTTGCACATATAGAAAAGCAGCTACACGATCATCCTTCTTTAAACAGAAATAATAATCATTTAATTATATTTGGATCTAGTTCAAAATTATATACTTATTTTGTAGACTTTGATTGTAATAATCTTTGTGTCACAGATTGAGCCCTGTCCTTATATTTCAGTTCATCCCTGATAGGATTTATTTTTATCTGTACAGTATGGGAAATATTACTCCATGAATTTCACAAAAGTGAGCTACTTTTATTAAAAGCAAAATCCCACCATCTCTTTCCATTTGAAATCCCTCTACTTTTGATAATCTTTCACCTGGTTAGACATAATTCTCTAATTAATCATAGTCCATAAACTGAGATTTAAGTAAAGAAGTAGAAAGTGACACATGTGATACAAAGCTTTTGATCTTGCTGCCAGGTTTTTTCCCACTGAAGATATGTTAGAGTCTTCTACGTGCCAGTGGCTGTGGAGAAACTTCGTGTTTTCCAGTTGAAAGGGGCTGTAGTACTTTCTTTAGATGGGATTCACTTGATGATGTTATTGTTTGGTCTGAGTCCTTATAATTTCACTGCTAAACCACCTGACTCTGTGGTGCAAGAAGACTTCAGTTAGACCAGCTGGGTAGACAGGAAGCATCATGATAAGACTGGGGTACTGTTGTTTAAATAAAGTTGGAGACTCAGTAGAAGTAGGGAAGACACTCAGTTGTTCAGGACTGGAAGAGTAAAGGAAGGATGCATTAAGCAAGAGGCAGTTGTACTGAGTTGGAAGAGAGAGAAGGAATCTTAGCATGGAAATGAGATTGGGTTCAAATTTAGAAAGTCTGTGCGCCTTTTTAATTTAGCATTTGCTGTCCTTTTAAATTAAATCCTGTCAGTAAATTATCTCCAGGGTATATGAACACAAAAATGGTAAAAATGAAGTATTTAAGAAACCACTGGTTATTATGTTTATGCCTGTATGGTTAGCTTATAATGTATTCCATATTCTATCTTGTATTATTTAACTTTAAAAACATTTGAGAATTCTTTTTGTATTAAACACAAAGTAAAATAAGTAGCACTAATACATCCTTGTTCATTATTCTGTGTAATACTCTTTTGATCTAGTTAAATACCAACAATAAAAATTTAATTTAAAAAGAATCTTGGGCATATGAAATCTCTCAGTCCCAGTTAATTGAATCAACCATAAGCATGGGATAAAACAAAGATGGGAATGGTGCTGTACCCAGATTTCCAAGCCACGCACTGACCGTTGGACTAAAAGTTTAAAAACATTCAGTTTTCCTATTTTATAGTCTCCCTCCTATAGCTTGGATGTCTGAATTACTGAAATGAGTAGATGGCAGAAAGTCACCCCACCCCCAACAAGCATACATGTATTAAAGGAGGAGAGATAGGTGGTCATATCAGATAAAATTACAAAATATTTAGATTGTAAAGCACTGTTTTACACTGTAGAATATCAGAATAAATGAAACAGTATAAATCTTATCATTTTATGGAACATTGAAGATGAATAATTATGTTTCTCTGTTATGACTCTCATTTATACATTGTATACTTAACTTCTTTGACTATAGTTTCTGCCCAAGTCCATAGCTTAAAGAAATTCTTACAACAGAGTTTAGGATTTTAATGTTTGCCATTTTGTCTTATGTCGTATTTGGTAGACGTATTTTGGCATGGTTAGACCAATTCAACAATAGAAACAAGGGTGATAACTTTCATCTTAGGTATATTTTTCAGTGAGATGATTGTTTCTTATTTTTTGTCTTTCACAGGCCTACAATTTAATTAATCATTAAGGTCTGCTGAGATGGACGATAGTTTAAATAAAAAGATTTAGATTATAGGTAAAGGGTGCACTGTCTTGCTTTCTACTTCCAGTTATTAGGATCTGCTTGGCTTAATTCCTTTTTCCTCCCCTCTGGATGAAGCTTACTAGGAAAGCTCTTCGAAATTTCAATGCTTAATCACCTCTCAAATTTTAAGGATGATTAAAGTTCTTATTTTGTTGTTGTTTGCTTAACAGAAATAAACATATTACCTCCTGTAAATTTAGTTCCCTATGTTTGTGTTACTGTCTTTAGCTGATTTATAACAAGACCTAATGTAGAATGTGTTGCCTAGGATCATCATAAAACTTTTTTTTTCCCCAGGCAAGTGAAAATTATATCCTGTCTAATGACACCAGATCACAGCTCAAATTTCTTGAAAAGCTAGATCAACTGGAGAAGCATAGAAAGGATGTAGAAGAAAGAGAAATGTTACTTAAAGCAGCCAAGGTAAGGTCCTATGTGATTTATGAGTGAACATGGCCTGGCAAGGAGGTCAGAATTGGCTTTATCATTTGTTGACTATCTTGGTTTTGTTAGGCCTTTAGACTTCTCTGAAGGATTTCTTAAAATGAAATTACTAATAAATTCTCTCACAGCCACAGGATGGTGTGGTACAGTGGCTTTCAGTTAATTTAGTTTAATGAGACATAATCTTTTGTCTCCTCATTCTCAATTCCTGTGTGCCTAGCATCATACCACTTCCCCCTCCCCAAGTAAAAATGTTTTAAAAATTTTCAAGGTCTTTTCAGGGATATGATTTAATATGTGCCAAGTTGAAGTTGAGAGAGGAAAATTTGGAAAGTGGACATGAATGTTATAGGTAAAAATTAGGAATAGTTAGGATTATATGAAACAAAATAGAAGATGAGCAGGAATTGGTTAGAGAGATACTAAAAGAGAGAACAGGTAAGGCTATTATTGATTTTCTTTCTTCCTCCTTTAAGCATTTTCCTGGACCATTAGGGCCAGATGGAGTGAGAGCTAGTTCCATTATAATCTGCGTTTTGTTGCTGCACATTTCTTTGTAGTCCTTGGGGAGCAGTCTTAAGGGTTGGATACTAGTGTTATTTTTTGTTTTAAACGCTTCAGTTTTGATTTCCAATGTTATAGGAATCCTCCCCTTTTAGAATATTTGTTCCTAGTCACATACTAATCACTTTTTTAAAAATTCATTTATTTTGAAACGATTTCATACTTACAGAAAAATTGCCAGAACTATACATCTCCTTTTCAGTTGGGGTTCCCCATTTTTAACATTTTACTGCATTTCCTCCATCTCCATCATTTCTGTACACAGGTGCACACTCCCGTTACCATTATTCTCTTTCTTTTGTTCTTTTTTCTTTGAATTCAGAGGTTTCTCATACATTCACAAAGTTGTGGAACTGTTGTCTCTAATTAGTCTTTCTCTGAACCTTTTGAAAGCAAGTTTCAGACATGATGTCTCATCACTCCTAAACATTCTGGCATGTATTTGCGAAAAGCAAGGCCATTCTCCTGTATAACCTTCCAAGTCAGGACGTGAATAACATGACACTACCATCTAATCCACAGACCCTATTCAGATTTGACCAGCTATCTCAAGCCTCTTTTTCCTTCATGGTCCATTTTCCCATTCAGGAATGTGTGTCTATTCAGTTGTCATCAGATTCCTTCAGTCAGATTTTCTCACTTTTTTTCTTTAATGTCTTTGACAAGTTTCAAGAGTACAAGAGTACCAGCCTTACCTTCTGTAGGGTGACTCTCAACCTGGGTTCATCTTATGTTTCCTTACAACTTGACTTGGGTCACGCATTCTTGGTGGGAATGCATAGAAATGATGCTTCATTCTTCTCAGCTGATTCTATCAAAAGGCAACCTTGATCAGTTCTCTCCATTTTAAAGTTTCCCTTTCCCCCTTTGTAATCAATTAGTTTTCTGTAGGAAGGTATTATAGCATTATACTAATATCCCATACCTCATCAAACTCCACAGAGCAACTTTATCATCCACCGATGATACCTATGAATCAGATACCTCTGTGATGGCTGCCAAATGGTGATTCTTTATTCTCATCATCTCATCTATGTTTATTAGTACTCTACTTTGTGGAAGAGCTTTCCTTTCTCTCATTCATTCATTCATACATTCATGCACTCATTTATATCAACATGCGCTCGTGGATTTCTATTTGATGCAACAGGTTGTAATCCATTACTGTCATTATTTATTTTGTTGCTCAAATTGCTCCTGAATGGGAGACCCTTCCAGCTGGCACTTCTGTCCTTTAATCATGTTTCCATCATTCACTGAGCATGTCCTTACTTTCAGGCACAAGATACTCCAGGCCCAGCTTTTACTCATCCTTTCCCAGCCCTGGAATCAGTCAGTTCATCAAGGAACCATATACATTTTAGTTGAGGATGATATCCAGAAATCAAGATTAGAGTCTACAGTGTGCTCATTGCTAAGAGAGTATGATTACATGTAGACCCTGTCAAATGGACAGATCTAGGAAACATGTATGGTATGTGATATGTACACATATCTATATAAACACACAAACATAGATCTATAACTATTTTACTGTGTGTGTACATTATAAAACTATAAATTTATATGAATATCTCTGTGATATCTTAGGGTTCTTCCTAGCCTTAACCTTTCCATGTTTATAAGTACTTACTCTGAAGTCAGAAACTTGACTCTATTTATCCTCGATATATTTACTTATGTTCTCAATTTATTTATTTGATCAATGTAACTAATCTCCCAAGCAACCATGCTGGCTGACTCTTCTGTCTGCTACCACTGTTACCCCTGCCCTCATTTCATTGCCTATTAATTGGCCGCCATGCCCACTGGCCCATGCCTTGGTGGGTCTTCCCCAGCCCTTCATCACCCTGCACTCTTGACCTCTGGTCTATACCTTCATGTGCCAAGGTGCACCACAACCTTGTCACTGTGCAGCTTCTCACTGTCCCACAGTCTCAGTCCCCATTCTGACCCCTCTTGCACTGGGAAAGGCTGCTGGGACAGGAAGATGCTCTTTCTCGAGCCCTTGAGTATTATAAGCAAGCACACAGCCAACGTAACGAGGTGGTTTATTGGTATTTTATTCCCAATTACTCTGCTGTAAACAAGGTTATAAACCTTTAAATACTTGTTTAGTTATTATCGGGTGTAGTATATTATAGTTGCTCTCACTTTCTCGTAGTTTTACCTTCTACTCTTACAGATTATCTAACTCAGTAAATGACATCATTATTCACCCAGATGTTCAAGCCAAAAAAACCTAGGAGTCATCTTTAACTCCTTTTCCTCTTTTCTCTCCCTATATCCAGTTCACTTTCCTATTCAGTTCCCAAAATGTGTCGACCACCTTCTCTTCACCACTGTTGTCATCACTCTGATCTGAGTCATGTTTCCCTTGGACCTTTATAATGTCTTCTAACTAATGTCCTTTTCCTTCTACAATCCATTTTCATACTGTTGTCAGGATAGTGTTTTCATAGCAAATCATGTGTGTCTCTGTTGCTTAAAATCCTTCAGTGACTTCCTCTTGCCTTAAAATAAAATCCAAACTTACTACCAAATTTTTAAACGCACCCACCTCTCTCTCTGAACTTTCCTCATGTCCCTCCCTTCTTCACTCATTCTGTTCCAGTCACAGTGACCTTTCTTTGTGCTCCAAGTTTGTATCCTAGACTACTAATGAAGCATCTAAAACTGAACACTGAGTTCCCTTTCCCCAAATCTGCTCTGGTCTTTACCTTCTCGGGAAGTTGGAATTTTCTATCCTTCCAGTTACTTAGGCCACAATCCTAGGCATCATTCTTGATTCCTCTCTTTACTTCACATCCTATATCCAATCCATCAATAAATCTGGTTGGCTCTACCCCCAACATGTATTTCAATCTAGTTATTTATCATCATATTCTATGATGCTGGTTCAAGTTGCCCTCATCTTTTTCTCAGTCTTGTATTTACAGCAGTTGTTTTAGAACAGCTTCCTAATTGCTCTGTGTGCCTGTGCCTCCAGTCTTGGATCCATACAGTGCATTGTCTATATGGCAGCCAGAGTGACCTTTCGAAAGTGTTCTGCCAGTGGCATCTCACACCTGTGCTCCAAACCCTCCAGTGGCTTTTTCTTACAACTAGAATCAAAGCCCAACTCCTTATCATGACCTACAAGGCGGCATGTTGTCTCCAGCCTTATCTCTCAACTTTTCTTTATGCTCCAACCACACCAGCCTTCTTTCTTTCCTCAAGTATGCCAACCATATTCCCATTTTTTGGCTTCTGCAGTGACTGCACCTTCTGCTTAAGAGTGTTCTTCCCCCAGATCTTTATGTGGCTGCCTCCTTGTCATTCAGATCTCTACTCAGTTGTCACTCCTCAGAGAAGTCTTCCATCCCGTTCTGGCTATAGAAGTACACCCCTCTTTCTATCACATTATCCTATTTTATTTTATTTATAGTACTTATCACTATCAGTCATTGTTTTTTATTTTTCCCCATCATAAATGTTTTACATTTCACAACTGTGTTTAATTTCTATAAAATTGTTTTATTGTTCTCTTCTTAAAATGTAAGTTACTTGAAGGCAGAGACTTCGTCTTGTTACCTCATTTCTATATCTCCGAGGCCTAGAACAATGGCACACAGAGTAGAATATATACTATGGATAGTCAATAAATATTGGTTGACTGACAAAGACTTGATACCCAAATGTGCCCATTTTATACTGTGGCAAAAATTATATACACACACATATACATACACACATACATATACACCCATATTTTTATGTGAATACACATATACTCATTCTCTCCTAACATAAGTAGAATAACAAGGGAGTTTTCTTAGTTGGGCTAGAGTGAAGTTGTTTTATTATATTGGAGACAAAATTAAGAAAAAATGTATTAGCTTTGGGTAGAATCTTATGTAGGTATTTAATTAAGGTGTTTAAAATTATAAAGCACTCAGATATAAACAGTTTCTTCCTTGTGTTTTCCTTTAACAGAAGTACTGATAAATCAGTAAAAACGTTATCAGTTAAACTAAGTAAATAGGAAAATACTTTTTGCTTTTATTTTGTTAGCTATCTTTAGTTAGCTGCTATTGAATGTTATGGAATATTCAGATTTATAAGGAGTTAGGTAACTTTATTAGAATAAGAAGAAGAATACACCTATCCACAGCATATTTTTCAGTGGACAAATGTCTGTAGTGTCAGAAATATAGTTCTTTCCTTACCTTTGGTTCCATCATAGCATTACATGTAGAATGTAGCTCTTTTCTTATAGCAGTCCTGTAAGATTATTCATTTTTTGAATGTTAAACTGAATCAGTATGGAAAGTGACATTCAATAAACATTTATTGAACATTTTCTTGGGCACAGCATTCTGTTAAGTGCTATAGAGGACCCAAAGATGATAAGATACTCTAATGAAAACATTGGGATGTATTTCTTAATTTTTAAAAATTACACTTTTGAAGAGAGAGAAATTTGGTTCAAAGTTCGTCACATTCTTGTTTTTAATAGTCCTTGAAATACCATATTTTTACCTAAATGGCTTCACCTAAGGATTAGCCAATGTTGATTGTTTTCATTCATTTGAGCCAACAGTTATCCTTTTCTTTTCCTTCATCTCTACCATCCATTTTTAAGTTTTTAGTGTTCCAACAAGAACAACGTCATGCCTCAACTGGACCTGACTGACATTGTTAGCATCATTTTCTCTATAAGCTTCCTCCAGGCTAGCACTGCAGCAGCCAGCCCAGATGATGAGAGGGAGGGGGAGGTGGGAGGGAGAGCACGAGACTGGATTGAGGCATTTTCCCCTGGAGCTAAGGTTTTCAATCACAAGAGAAAATTGTCATTTATTAAATATTTAACGGCAACTATGGTGTTTAGATGCTAGTAATTTCTATTAAAATTTTCTTTTCCTTTGATAGAGTCGTTCCAATAAAGAAGATCCAGAACAGCTGAGATTAAAGCAGAAAGCCAAAGAGGTAGGACTTTCAAGTTACCATGCTTGTCTTTGTGTTTGAGGGAAGGTTGGCAGCTCTCTCCTGGCAATTAGGTCAGGGTTTATTTTGCTGTTGCATACCATTTGCCGAAGCCTTGGGGAAGGACAGGAACTGCTGAAGGCAAGGGCAGTACTTCAAATGAGGTCAATGAGTTATGTGCTCTCTTTTTAAAATTTATTTTCAAGGCTTAGGCCTGTCTAGAAATGGCTCTTTGTAAACTACAGCAGCACACTTGGAGGAATATAATGTGGGATTAAAAAAAAAAGAAAGAAAAGAAACTTCTGAGATTTAGCATCTGGGACTGTACAATAGGCTACATTTTTCCAGGGTAATTGTTCGTTTTGTAAATCTGATACTGCTTATAATTCTTTGGCTGGGAGGTGGTACTGGGATTTAGTTTTAAATGGAAAACGCCTCTGGCTTTTAATTTTCTGGGCCCAGCAGTTTTCTGTTCTGGAATGGAGCCCTTGTTTCACACAGTTCATGTTTAGCTGCGGGGGTTTTAGTTTATAGCTTAGACTGGTTAAGCTTTTACTCCCAGAGGCCTCTGCATAGCAACTGTAGAAATCAACAAATAAGTTCATTTATGTCTGCAGCCTCCTCTCAGTAGCTGACTTTTTACATTTCCCAATATCCATTTCCTGACTTTTCTAGCCCCCGAGAAAAAAGCTCCACTAATTGGAGCTTATTTTAATTGAGCCTTAATATTGGATCTCACTGGAGTTGCCCCCAGAGCTGCTGAGAACAGAAGGAAATGAAAGTACCTAAGGTTGAAGGCATGGTGTATGTATGGGTGTGTGTGTGAAATTTTTCACTTGACCTACAGATTCTTTTCCCTGCTGAATAAATCATCAAGCCTGTTCACATTTCTGATTAAGGATCTGACAGCAGACGATAATAAAGACAATTGAGGTGTGAGACGTGTGATATGGAGCTGAAGAAATTGGTTTCTATAGTTACTTGACTGATTTCATGCAATTTTTAAGGATCTTTGTGCTAAATAAGAGTGATTTCCTGAGCAACCTTTTTCCTTAACTGTGCCTCTTGAACTATGAAATTTGTTGTTGCTTAACATTGCTGCACTCGGCTTCTAGATGCCAGCAGCAGCAGGTTATTTATGAATGTTTTAAAGGCCCTTATTATTTGGATTAATGTAGGAGCTGAGGCAAAGCAAATGGAAATCTAGTAAGATTCTTACAATCAATGTGGTGTGTTTTCACTAAAATAGAAAAGGAAGAAAACATGAACTCTGGATGGAGGGGTTTCTGGATTGAGGTGAAGAGAACTGGGAAAGGAGAATATTAAAAAGGATTTGAAACCGAACCATTTTATTTCAACAACAAAAAATTTCTGTTACTCATTTCCAGAAAATTTATCTAAAAATATTATCTAAAAAAGTTAACATGAGAACTGTACCTATAATCTTACAGCAAGCCTGGCTTGATGATAGACTGATTGGTTGCTTTGAATCATGAGTGCCCCTCTTTGTTTTCATTTAGGACTGATAGATGCTTATCTTACTTCTAATCCCACCCACTTTTTGGAAAATAAATATCAGAAAACTTACTGCTTTATCCTTAAAGGTCTTATCCTGTCTGTTTTTCTTTCATATACCTTCACAAACATCTGGATCATAGATTAATTTTTCCTTCAGGTTTGTATGTTTTTCTTTTAATTGTGTTTTTTATTCCCTGAAGGATGAATAGGTGGACAGCATTTTTTGAAGAAAATTGTAAGAGCAAATGTGAAAAGAAAAAAAAAAAACCTCTCAATGAGAGCAGGTGTGCTGTAGCAAACCTGTTTTTTTTTCCCCCACTGTTTTTGCACCTCCATTTATTTATTTTTCTTAGCAAGATTAAAAAAACTGTATATTTTCCTTCCAAAATATTTCAAAAGTTTTCTGGTTGCTTCCTATTCTAAATCCTCTTTGATTTAAAAAAGAGTCAAATACATTGGCCCAGTTCCAAGAACAGAGCCACTCTGTATTAGTTGCAAATGTTGGATGAAAGTAAAATATTGTCATTTTTGTCATCCCCATGCCCCCTAGAGTTCTTAATAACTTTAATATTCTAAGGGGCTCTAATTTAGAATCAAACATACCATATTTTGTTTGGTTGCAAAATCATTGACCCTATCTTTATATAGAGTTGAATTGTTGTCTTATATGGTAATTTGTAAGGTTATCATTTGGGATATACTAATTGTTATCACACTGCTATAAACTTTAAAGCTTTGGTTTGTGATTTTTTGGTATTTGGCTGTTTAGGAAATTTTCTTTGTCCAATTGTGAAAACTAGTACAGATTCCTTACTGTTGCTCAATATAAAACTGCTTTGCTTTCCTTTTTTCCGGTAACTACCTACCTACCAAGCTGCGCATAGGAAACAGATTAATGACAGTATCTTACAAATATAGAACTCCAAAGAACTGTTTAGAGAAGTTGTAGGCTTTATTGATTCTGAGGAATGTTTCAGCAGTGATGTTTGTCATATAAATATTAAATCACAACTTGAATCCCCTTCATATGTAGTCTTATAATCCATGGTTGTTTTCAACTGTTAAGAACTAGAGTTTTGGGGGGTTTTGGGGTTGTTGGTTTTTTTGCGGTACGCGGGCCTCTCACTGTTGTGGCCTCTCCCTTTGCGGAGCACAGGCTCCGGATGCGCAGGCTCAGCAGCCATGGCTCACGGGCCCAGCCACTCCGTGGCATGTGGGATCTTCCTGGACCGGGGCACGAACCTGTGTCCCCTGCATCAGCAGGCGGACTCTCAACCACTGCACCACCAGGGAAGCCCAGGACTAGAGTTTTGACCTTGGTCATTTCTCCCATGGGTTTTCTTCTCTCTAATACAGATTTAGAGTCTATGCATTTCTTCTTTGCATTCTGGTGTAAAGCCAAACTGTTAAATTGAGCCGGTTTTTATAAAGATGTCTAATTTCTTTTCATCCTTCCTATTGACTTCTTCCAATTTTGTCATTCTCATTTGGCACTTAAAAAAGTAGGCCGCCTTTGGGTTTGCCTCCAGCCTAGTCTGAATCCGTTGAAGCAGCTCCTGCTGCATACTATTCTTATTGATCTGACAGGTTATCCATCTATTTGAAAACATTGTTGTCTGGCTAAAATGTCTGTGGATATCAAACATTTTAGTTCCAACTTTGGGGCCATCTTTTTCCTGTTTTCTATCTTTGCCTTTAAAAAAAGTCATAAGTGTTCTCGCTCTCTGTATTGTAAGTTTATATTTTAAATATGGACACTTTTAAATTGTGATGGTTTTTTTCCCCCTAGATACTTTTACTGAAATGTAAGTACTGACATTCTTCCATTTCACCATCAATGTGTGAAAGGTTTTAAATAGATTACTAATTGCCAAATTCTGACTTCAAACAAGCAGGCACGTTTTTGTTCAGTGCATCTGTAAACTTGTCTGAAATGTGTGCTGTGTGTCCTAGATTACCATCTAGCCTTCAATGTTTTCCTTTCTTACGACATCATCCAGAGTTCTGCAGAGCAAACCATCTGACCTTGGAGTTCAAACATCCTGATTCCTTAAACATTTGTTACATGTATCGTGACCCTTATTTCCTTTGAATATCTTCTTTCTCCTTTGGGAAATGTGAGTTTAGTACATCTGTGCAGAGTGAGACAAAGAATTCATTTACTTTCTTTAACAACTCCTAGCATCCCCTCTTTCATTTTTTATCAGACATTAGAAGAAAGAAAAAGGAATGCATGACATGTACCTGCTGGCACATTAGTTTCACAGTGCATCCTGTAGAAACTGGGCAAAAATAAGTATTAAATAATTAAAATGCATAACAGATTAGAAAACTTGTACCCTGAAGGACTTTGGATTTTTGTTTATAGAAAATATAGGATATAAAAACTATAAGTAATACAATTCTCCATGAAGCATTATTGTACAATAAATAAAATACTCATAAGGCTCATTACTGATTAGAAGATATATCATTTAGGTACAAGAAGGGCAAGGGATTTTTTTAAGTGAAATTTTAAAATATATGGAGTCAGTGAAATATGATAGTTAAGGCTAACTATTAAATTTATAGCAACTTGTATTTAAACTTTATACTAGTTCTGCATGAGCCAAAACTCATGGAACACTGAACAGGGAAAATTGAAGTTTGTCATTAAAAGTGCAATCAAATTAATGTAGTATGGAGAAGATGTTCTTAAAATGGCAAGTTATAAAGAGCTTGTATACATAGCAGAGAAACAGAAATGCAATGTTTTCAAAGCATTGATAGTCTAAGATAGTAGTTCTCAAACTTCGATACGCATAAGAATTATCTGGAGGGCTTGTTAAAACACAGGTTGCTGGGTACCACCCCAGGAATCTATGACACAGTAGGCCTGGGTGAAGTCCAAGAATTTGCATTTCCAACAAAATTTTCCATGATTTTTCTATTGCTGTCGCTGTTCTGGAGATCACACTTAGAATCTAGGAGGGGAAAGAAGGGGGCCTTTAAAATCTTTCACTTTTGTTTTCCTATTGACTAAATGGTCATAGAAAGTTAAATAAAGTACTGTGATTAGGGAATCTGAGAATTGGCATCTTGAACTGGCATAGTTCAGTTACCATCCAATTACCATTCACTAGGTTCTCTCTTCGGAAGCAGGAAAGCTACACTAGGTTTTTTAATGGATATTTTCTCAAGAGACCTTTATTGGTTGTATCTCTTGATTGGTGAACCTTACACAGAAAATATAACATTTTATTTAGAGCTTCTTCAGAAGGTTGTACTCATTCTTTAATTTTGATGTGTAGGATCTGTGTGTCTTGAGATATGTATTATCCTTTTGATAGAAAAGGTGTGTATTATAGAGGAAATAGCATTGAAGTAGAAGTCAGGAGTCGTGGATGCTAGATTCAGCCTGCCATTATCTAGATTTCACTTTGGGAAAGTTACTTGACCTCTTTGAACTTACCTATTTCCTTGTATTTAAAATGAATGTAACAATACAATCTCTGCTTGTATTACAGAGCTGTCATAATTTAGGGAAAGGTGAGGTATTACAGGGAAAACCAGTATCTTAAAACCATTAGCTAAGATACATTTAAGAAAGATGCCATCAAGCTCTTAAATATAATAATCTTGAGATTGCCCATGGGTATGTCAGTTTCCAAAAACTAATATGTCAGTTTTTTTGGTTTCTTTTTTTCCTTCCAGAGGAATGAAAAGAAGTTTGGGAATTAAAAAAAGGATATAAGAGTAAGAACTAGAAAAAAATTATATAATCTAATATGAATACAGCACATTATATTTCTTTTTAATAATACATAAATCAAGTATTATGTTTGCATGTAAGGGGAAAAGTGTTCAATTGAGATTATGTGGAATATACTATTTTCCTGAAAGGTAGAGATGGATTAGAAGGGCTGACCAGCAGGTATACATTTCAGATTCCAAGTATCTCAGGTGGCAACAAGGATTTACTGTATAACACAGGGAACAATATTCAATATCTTGTAATAACCTATGATGAAACATAATCTGAAAAAAAAAAAAAAATATATATATATTTTCTTTTGTTTTAAAATTATTTTTAATTTTAAAATTTATTTATTTATTTAGTTTTTAAACATCTTTATTGGAGTATAATTGCTTTACAATGGTGTGTTAGTTTCTACTGTATAACAAAGTGAATCAGCTATATGTATACATATATCCCTGTATCTCCTCCCTCTTGCATCTCCCTCCCACCCTCCCTATCCCACCCCTCTAGGTAGGAGATACCTCTAGGTATCTTGACCAAGTAGAGTTTACCCCAGGGATGCAAAGCTGGTTCAGTATTCAAAAATTAGTCAGTAAAATCTAACATATTAATAGTCTAAGAAGGAAAAACCATGTGACTATATCAATTGATGTAGAAATACATTTGGCAGATTTCAACATCCATTAATAATAAAACTCTCAGCAATCTTGGAATAGAAGGGACTTTCTCAGTCTGATAAAGGGCAGCTGTTAAAACCCTACCACTAAAAATCATTCTTAATGGTGAAAAGTCTGAATGCTTTCTTCCAAAGATTAGGAAAAAGGCAAGGATGTCTGCTTTCTTCACTACTATTCAACGTTATATTGTTGGTACAATAAGGCAAGAAAAAGAAAGGCATATAGCTTGTAGAGAAAAATTAGTTTGTTCTTTCATTCTCTTAACTGTGTCCTTTACAGAGCAAAAGTTTAATTTTTATGAAGTCAAATTTGTCAATTAAAAAAAAATAGACCTGCCTTTGGCTGTCATGTCTAAGAATTCTTTTCTGGGTCCCAAGTCACAAAGATTTTTCCTTAAGCTTTTTGCTAGAAGTTTATAGTTGACATTTTGAGTTAATTTTTTTTATAAGGTGTGAGGTTCAAGATTCATTTTTTTGCATGTGAATGTTCAATTGCCCCATTTGTTGAAATGACTGTGCTTTCTCAATTGAATTGTTTTCCACCCTGGTCAAAAATAAATTGGCCATATTTATGTGGATCTATTTCTCGATTCTCTATTCTGTTTCATTAACCTATGTGTCAATTCCTTCATCAATAACACATAATTTTGATACTGTAGCCTTATATGAGTAGTTCTTAAAACTGCATGGTGTAATTCTTTCCATTTTGTTCCCTTTTTCTCCCGAAAATTGATTTAGCTTTTCTAGTTTCTTCGGTTTCCATATAAGTTTTACAATCAACTTACCCATATCCACAAAAAATTTTTTTGGAATTGTGTTAAATCTGTAGATGAATTTGGAGAGAATTGAGATCTTTACCATGTTGAATCTTACAATCCATGAATGCAGCATGTCTCTCCATTTATCTGTTTTTTCCTTTCTTTCTTTCATCTGAATCTTGTGGTTTACAGCATACAGATACCTGTACATGTTAGATTGATACCTAAGTATTTCATTTTGGGGAAAGCTATTATAAGTGGGATTTTTAAAAATTTAAGTTTCAGACTTTACCTTAATGATATTTAGAAATACGATTATTCTATGTATTGACCTTGAGTCTTGTTGCCTTACTAAACTCATTCATTGGTCCTGGGAGGCTTTTTGGTTTTGTTTTTTTGTATCTACCTTGAGGTTTTCTGTGTAGATAAGCATGTCACTTGCAATCCCGTTTCCACCAGCAAACCTCTAATTCAATGGCTGTTTTTACTGAACTGAGCTTGCATGTCATTTTCACCCACTGTGTATGCCAAGTCCACATTAATGCCCAGAACATCCTCCTGTTCCAGTTTAAAGTGCATAGTTTTTCAGAGACCTTCAAGATGGCAGAAGAGTAAGATGTGGAGATCACTTTCCTCCCCACAGATACATCAGGAATACATCTACATGTGGAACAACTCCTACAGAACACCTACTGAACGCTGGCAGAAGACCTCAGACCTCCCAAACAGCAAGAAACTCCCCATGTACCTGTGTAGGGCAAAAGAGAAAAGAAAACACAGAGACAAAAGAATAGGGACAGGACCTGCACCTCTGGGAGGAAGCTGTGAAGGAGGACAAGCTTCCACACACTAGGAAGCACCTTCACTGGTGGAGACGGAGGGTGGGCAGGTGGGAGGCTTCGGAGCTACGGAGGAGAGCGCAGCAGCAGGGGTGCAGAGAGCAAAGTGGAGAGATTCCCACATAGGGGATCGGTGCCGGCTGGCACTCACCAGCCTGAGAGGCTTGTGCGCTCATCTGCTGGGGTGAGCGGGGGCTGGGAGCTGAGGCTATGGCTTCGGAGGTCAGATCCCAGGGAGAGGACTGGGGTTGGCTGCGTGAAGACAGCCTGAAGGGGGCTAGTGTGCCACAGCTAGCCGGGAGGGAGTCCGGGAAAAACTCTGGACCTGCCTAAGAGGCAAGAGACCATTGTTTTGGGGTGCGCGACGAGAGGAGATTCAGAGCACAGCCTAAGCAAGCTCCAGAGATGGGCGCAAGCCACGGCTATCAGTGCAGACACCAGAGATGGGCATGAAAGGCTAAGGCTGCTGCTGCAGACACCAAGAAGCCTGTGTGCAAGCACAGGTTACTGTCCACACCTCCACTCCCAGGAGGCTCTGCAGCCGGCCACTGCCAGGGTCCCGTGATCCAGAGACAACTTCTCCAGGAGAACACACAGGCACACCTCAGGCTGTTGCAACGTCCAGTCTCACCCCGCATTCCGTACCTTTCCCTCCCCGCGGCCTGAGCGAGCCAGAGCCCCCTAATCAGCCACTCCTTTAACCCCGTCCTGTCTGAACAGAAACAGATGCCTTCAGGCAATCTGCACGCAGAGGCGGGGCCAAATCTAAAGCTGAACGCCAGGAGCTGTGCAAACGAAGAAGAGAAAGGGAAATCTCTCCCAGCAGCCTCAGAAGCAGCAGATTAAATCTCCATAATCAACTTGATGTACCGTGCATCTGTGGGATACCTGAATAGACAACGAATCATCCCAGAATTGAGGCGGTGGACTGTGAGAGCAACAAAATATATATTTTCTTCCTTTTTCTCTTTTTGTGAGTGTGTATGTGTATGCTTCTTTGTGTGATTTTGTCTGTATAGCTTTGCTTTTACCATTTGTCCTAGGGTTGTCTGTCCATTTTTTCTTTTCTTTCCTTTTTTTAAATTACATTTTAATAATTTTTTATTTTAACAACTTTATTTTATTTTTTCTTTCTTTCTTTCTTTTTTTCTCCCTTTTCTTCTGAGCTCTGTGGCTGACAGGGTCTTCGTGCTCCAGCCGGGTGTCAGGCCTGTGCCTCTGAGGTGGGAGAGCCAAGTTCAGCACATTGGTCCACCAGAGACCTCCCAGCTCCACATAATATCAAACGGCGAAAGCTCTCCGAGAGATCTCCATCTAAATGCCAAGACCCAGCTCCACTCAAGTGCTGGACACCCTATGCAAACAACTAGCAAGACAGGAACTCAACCCCACCCATTAGCAGAGAGGCTGCCTAAAATCATAATAAGGTCACAGACAGCCCAAAACACACCACCGGATGCAGACCTGCCCACCAGAAAGACAAGATCCAGCCTCATCCGCCAGAACACAGGCACCAGTCCCCTCCACCGGGGAGCCTACACAACCCACTGAACCAACATTAACCACTGGGGGCAGACACCAAAAACAGGAACTACGAACCTGCAGCCTGTGAAAAGGAGACCCCAACACAGTAAGTTAAGCAAAATGAGACGACAGAGAAACACACGGCAGATGAAGGAGCAAGGTAAAAAAAACCCCACCAGGCCAAACAAATGAAGAGGAAATAGGCAGTCTACCTGAAAAAGAATTCAGAGTGATGATAGTAAAGATGATCCAAAATCTTGGAACTAGAATGGAGAAAAAACAAGAAACATTTAACAAGGACCTAGAAGAACTAAAGAGCAAACAAACAATGATGAGCAACACAATAAATGAAATTTAAAATTCTCTAGAAGGAATCAATAGCAGAATAACTGAGGCAGAAGAACGGAAAAGTGACCTGGAAGATAAAATAGTGGAAAAAATTACTGCAGAGCAGAATAAAGAAAAAAGAATGAAAAGAATTGAGGACAGTCTCAGAAACCTCTGGAACAACATTAAACTCACCAACATTCAGATTATTCGGGTCCCAGAAGAAGAAGAGAAAAAGAAAGGGACTAAGAAAATATTGGAAGAGATTATAGTTGAAAACTTCCCTAATATGGGAAAGGAAATAGCCACCCAAGTCCAGAAAGGGCAGAGAATCCCATACAGGATAAATCCAAGGAGAAACATGCCAAGACACATATTAATGAAACTATCAAAAATTAAATACAAAGAAAAATTATTAAAAGCAGAAATGGAAAAAGAACAAACAATATACAAGGGAATTCCCATACGGTTAATAGCTGATCTTTCAGCAGAAACTCTGCAAGCCAGAAGGGAGTGGCAGGGCATATTTAAAGTGATGAAAGGGAAAGACCTACAACCAACATTAGTCTACCCAGCAAGGATCTCATTCAAATTCGACGGAGAAATTAAAACCTTTACAGACAAGCAAAAGCTAAGAGAATTCAGCCCCACCAAGTCAGCTTGACAGCAAATGCTAAGGAACTTCTCTAGGCAGGAAACACAAGAGAAGGAAAAGACCTACAATAACAAACCGAAAACAAGTAAGAAAATTGTAATAGGAACATACATATCGATAATTACGTTAAATGTAAATGGATTAAATGCTCCAACCAAAAGACATAGACTGACTGAATGGATACAAAAACAAGACCCGTATGTGTACATGCTGTCTTCAAGAGACCCACTTCAGACCTAGGGACACATACAGACTGAAAGGGAGGGGATGAAAAAAAGACACTCCATGCAAATGGAAATCAAAAGAAAGCTGAAGTAGCAATTCTCATATCAGACAAAATGGACTTTAAAATAAAGACTATTACAAGAGACAAAGGACACTACATAATGATCAAGGGATCCATCCAAGAAGAAGATATAACAGTTGTAAATATTTATGCACCCAACGTAGGAGCACCTCAATACATAAGGCAAATGCTAACAGCCATGAAAGGGGAAATCAGCAGTAACACAATCATAGTAGGGAACATTAACACCCCACTTTCGCCAATGAACAGATCATCTAAAATGAAAATAAATATGGAAACACAAGATTTAAATGATACATTAAACAAGATGGACTTAATTGATATTTATAGGACATTCCATCCAAAAACAACAGAATACACTTCTCAAGTGCTCATGGAACATTCTCCAGGATAGATCATATCTCATGTTACAAATCAAGCCTTGGTAAATTTAAGAAAATTGAGGGCTTCCCTGGTGGCGCAGGGGTTGAGAATCTGCCTGCCAATGCAGGAGACATGGGTTCGAGCCCTGGTCTGGGAAGATCCCACATGCCGCGGAGCAATTGGGCCCGTGAGCCACAACTACTGAGCCTGCGCATCTGGAGCCTGTGCTCCGCAACAAGAGAGGCCGCGACAGTGAGAGGCCCGCGCACCGCGATGAAGAGTGGCCCCCGCTCGCCACAACTAGAGGAAGCCCTCACACAGAAACGAAGACCCAACACAAACACAAATTAATTAATTAATTAAAAATAATTAAAAAAAAAAAAGAAAATTGAAATCGTATCAAGTATCTTTTCTGACCACAACACTATGAGACTAGATATCAATTACAGGAAAAGATCTATAAAAATACAAACACATGGAGGCTAAACAATACACTACTTAATAACTAAGAGATCACTGAGGAAATCAAAAAATACCTAGAAACAAATGACAATGAAAACATGATGACCCAAAACCTATAGGATGCAGCAAAAGTAGTTCTAAGAGGGAAGTTTATAGCAATACAATCCTACCTCAAGAAACAAGAAACATCTCAAATAAACAACCTAGCCTTACACCTAAAGCAGTTAGAGAAAGTAAAACAAAAAAAACCCAAAGTTAGCAGAAGGAAAGAAATTGTAAATATCAGAGCAGAAATAAATGAAAAAGAAATGAAGGAAACAGTAGCAAAGATCAATAAGACTAAAAGCTGATTCTTTGAGAAGATAAACAAAATTGATAAACCATTAGCCAGACTCATCAAGAAAAACAGGGAGAAGACCCAAATCAATAGAATTAGAAATGAAAAAGGAGAAGTAACAACTTACACTGCAGAAATACAAAGCATCCTAAGAGGCTACTACAAGCAACTATATGCCAATAAAATGGACAACCTGGAAGAAATGGACAAATTCTTAGAAAACCACAACCTTCCAAGACTGAACCAGGGAGAAATAGAAAATGTAAACAGACCAATCACAAGCACTGAAATTGAGACTGTGATTAAAAATCTTCCAACAAACAAAAGCCCAGGACCAAATGGCTTCACAGGCAAATTCTATCAAACATTTAGAGAAGAGCTAACACCTGTCCTTCTCAAAACTCTTCCAAAATATGGCAGAGGGAGGAACACTCCCAAACTCATTCTACAAGGCCACCATCACCCAGATACCAAAACCAGGCAAAGATGTCACAAAGAAAGAAAACTTCAGGCCAATATCACTGATGAACATAGATGCAAAAACATCCTGAACAAAATACTAGCAAACAGCATCCAACAGCACATTAAAAGGATCATACACCATTATGAAGTGTGGTTTATCCCAGGGATGGAAGGATTCTTCAATATACACAAATCAATCAATGTGATTCACCATATTAACAAGTTGAAGAAGTAAAACCATATGATATCTCAATAGATGCAGAAAAAGCTTTCGACAAAATTCACCACCCATTTATGATAAAAACCCTCCAGAAAGTAGGCATACAGGGAACTTATCTCAACATTATTAAGGCTATATATGACAAACCCACAGCCAACATCGTTCTCAATGGTGAAAAACTGAAACCGTTTCCACTAAGATCAGGAACAAGACAAGGTTGCCCATACTCACCACTATTATTCAGCATAGTTTTGGAAGCTTTAGCCACAGCCCTCAGAGAAGAAAAAGAAATAAAAGGAATCCAAATCAGAATAGAAAAAGTAAAGCTGTCACTGTCTGTAGATAACATGATACTATACATAAAGAATCCTAAACATGCTACCAGAAAACTGCTAGACCATATCAATGAATTTGGTAGAGCAGCAGGATACAAAATTAAGGCACAGAAATCTCTTGCATTCCTATACACTAATGATGAAAAATATGAAAGAGAAATTAAGGAAACACGCCCATTTACCATTGCAACAAAAAGAATAAAATACCTAGAAATAAACCTACCTAAGGAGACAAAAGACCTGTACTCAGGAAACTGTAAGACACGGATGAAACAAATTAAATATGCAAATAGATGGAGAGATATACCATGTTCTTGGATTGGAAGAATCAATATTGTGAAAATGACAATACTACTCAAAGCAATCTACACATTTAACGCAATCCCTATCAAACTACCAATGGCATTTTTCACAGAACTAGAACAAAAAATTTCACAGTTTGTATGGAAACACAAAAGATCCCAAATAGCCAAAGCAATCTGGAGAAAGAAAAACATAGCTGGAGGAATCAGGCTCCCTGACTTCAGACTATACTTCAAAGCTACAGTAACCAAGACAATATTGTACTGGCACAAAAACAGAAATATGGGTCAATGGAACAGGATAGAAAGCCCAAAGATAAACCCATGCACATATGGCCACCTTCTGTTTTTTTTTAAATTTTTAAATTTTATTTTATTTATCTTTTTATACAGCAGTTTCTTATTAGTTATCCCTATTACACATAGTGGTGTATATATGTCAGTCCCAATCTCCCAGTTCATCACACCACAACCCCCAGCCCCCACCTCTCTCCCCACTTGATGTCCATATGTTTTTTCTCTACTTCTCTGTCTCAGTTTCTGCTCTAGAAATCCACATATACGCGTTAATATACGATATTTGTTTTTCTCTTTCTGACTTACTTCACTTTTTATGACAGTTTCTAGATGCATCCATGTCTCTACAAATGACCCAATTTCATTCCTTTTTATGGCTGAGTAATATTCCACGGTATATATGTACCACATTGTCTTTATCCATTCATCTGTCGATGGGCATTTAGGTTGCTTCCATGACCTGGCTATTGTAAATAGTGCTGCAGTGAACATTGGTGTGCATGTGTCTTTTTGAATTATGGTTTTCTCTGGGTATATGCCCAGTAGTGGGATTGCTGGGTCATATGGTAATTCTATTTTTAGTTCTTTAAGGAACCTCCATACTGTTCTCCATAGTGGCTGTATCAATTTACATTCCCACCAACAGTACCAGAGTGTTCCCTTTTCTCCACAACCTCTGCAGCATTTGTTGTTTGTAGATTTTCTCATGATGCCCATTCTAACCGGTGTGAGGTGATACCTCATTGTAGTTTTGATTTGCATTTCTCTAGTAATTAGTGATGTTGAGCAGCTTTTCATGTGCTTCTTGGCCATCTGTATGTCTTCTTTGGAGAAATGTCTGCCCATTTTTGGATTGGGTGTTTTTTATTTTTAATATTGAGCTGCATGAGCTGTTTATATATTTTGGAGATTAATTCTTTGCCCTTTTATTTGTTAGCAAATATTTTCTCCCATCCTGAGGGTTGTCTTATCGTCTTGTTTGTAGTTTCCTTTGCTTTGTAAAAGCTTTTAAGGTTCATTAGGTCCTATTTGTTTACTTTTGTTTTGATTTCCATTACTCTAGGAGGTGGATCAAAAAAGATCTTGTTGTGATTTATGTCAAAGAGTGTTCTTCCTCTATTTTCCTCTAAGAGTTTTATAGTGTCCGGTGTTACATTTAGGTCTCTAATCCATTTTGAGTTTATTTTTGTGTATGGTGTTAGGGAGTGTTCTAATTTCATTCTTTTACATGTAGCTGTCCAGTTTTCCCAGCACCAATTATTGAAGAGACTCTCTTTTCTCCATTGTATATCCTTGCCTCCTTTGTCATAGATTAGTTGACCATAGGTGCATGAGTTTATCTCTGGGCTTTCTATCCTGTTCCATTGATCTATATTTCTGTTTTTGTGCCAGTACAATATTCTCTTGATTACTGTAGCTTTGTAGTATAGTCTGAAGTCAGGGAGTCTGATTCTTCCAGCTCCGTTTTTTCCCCTCAAGACTGCTTTGGCTATTCGGGGTGTTTTCTGTCTCCATAAAAATTTTAAGATTTGTTTTTCTAGTTCTGTAAGCAGTGCCACTGGTAATTTGATAGGGATTGCATTGCATCTGTCGATTGCTTTGGGTAGCGTAGTCATTTTCACAGTATTGATTGTTCCAATCCAAGAACATGGTATATCTCTCCATCTGTTTGTATCATCTTTAATTTCTTAATTAATTATAATGTCTTATAATTTTCTGCATACAGGTCTTTTGTCTTCCTCAGTAGGTTTATTCCTAGGTATTTTATTCTTTTTGTTGCCATGGTAAATGGGAGTGTTTCCTTAATTTCTCTGTCACATTTTTCATCATTAGTGTATAGGAATGCAAGAGATTTCTGTGCATTAATTTTGTATCCTGCAACTTTACCAAATTCATTGATTAGCTCTAGTAGTGTTCTGCTGACATCTTTAGGATTCTCTATGTATAGTATCATGTCATCCGCAAACTGACAGTTTTACTTCTTTTCCAATTTGTATTCGTTTTCTTTCTTTTTCTTCTCTAATTGCCGTGGCTAGGACTTCCAAAACTATGCTGAATAATAGTGGTGACAGTGGACATCCTTGTCTTGTTCCTGATCTTGAAAGAAATGCTTTCAGTTTTTCACCATTGAGAATGATGTTTGCTGTGCGTTTGTCATATATGGCCTTTATTATGTTGACGTAGGTTCCCTCTATGCCCACTTTCTGGAGAGTTTTATCATAAATGAGTATTGAATTTTGTCAAAAGCTTTTTCTGCATGTATTGAGATGATCATATGGTTTTACTTCTTCAGCTTGTTAATATGGTGTATCACATTGATTGATTTGTGTATATTGAAGAATCCTTGCATCCCTGGGATAAATCCCACTTGATCATGGGGTATGATCCTTTTAATGTGATGTTGAATTCTGTTTGCTAGTATTTTGTTGAGGATTTTTGCATCTATATTCATCAGTGATATTGGTCTGTAATTTTCTTTCTTTCTGACATCTTTGTCTGATTTTGGTATCAGGGTGATGGTGGCCTCATAGAATGAGTTTGGGGTTTCCTTCCTCTGCAGTTTTTTGGAAGAGTTTTAGAAGGGTGGGTGTTAGCTCTTCTCTAAATGTTTGATAGAATTCACCTGTGAAGCCACCTGGTCCTGAACTTTTGTTTGTTGGAAGATTTTTAATCACAGTTTCAATTTCATTACTTGTGATTGGTCTGTTCATATTTTCTATTTCTTCTTGGTTCACTCTTGGAAGGTTATACCTTTCTAAGAATTTGTCCATTTCTTCCAAGTTGTCCATTTTATTGGCATAGAGTTGCTTGTAGTAGCCTCTTAGGATGCTTTGTATTTCTGCGGTGTCTGTTGTAATTTCTCCTTTTTCATTTCTAATTATATTGATTTGAGTCCTCTCCCTCTTTTTCTTGATGAGTCTGGCTAATGGTTTATCAATTTTGTTTATCTTCTCAAAGAACAAGCTTTTAGTTTTATTGATCTTTGCTATTCTTTCCTTCATTTCTTTTTCATTTGTTTCTGCTCTGATCTTCATGATTTCTTTCCATCTGCTAATTTTGGGTTTTCTTTGTTCTTCTTTCTCTAGTTACTTTAGGTGTAAGTTTAGATCGTTCATTTGAGATGTTTCTTGTTTCTTGACGTAGGCTTATATTGCTATAAACTTCTCTCTTAGAACTACTTCTGCTGCATCCCATAGGTTTTGGATTGCCGTGTTTCCATTGTCATTTGTCTCTAGGTATTTTTTTTGATTTCCTCTTTGATTTCTTTGGTGAACTCTTGGTTATTTAGTAACGTATTGTTTAGCCTCCATGTGTTCATGTTTTTTACGTTTTTTTTCCCTGTAATTCATTGTTATCTCATAGCATTGTGGTCAGAAAAGAAGCTTGATATGATTTCAATTTTCTTAAATTTACTGAGGCTTGATTTGTGACCCAAGATGTGATCTATCCTGGAGAATGTTCCATGCATACTTGAGAAGAAAGTGTAATCTGTTGTTTTTGTATGGAATCTCCTATAAATATCAACTAAATCCATCTGGTCTGTTGTGTCATTTAAAGCTTGTGTTTCCTTATTAATTTTCTGTTTGGATGATCTGTCCATTGGTCTAAGTGAGGTGTTAAAAAAGTCCCCCACTATTATTGTGTTACTGTCAATTTCCTCTTTTATAGCTGTTAGCAGTTGCCTTATGTATTGAGGTGCTCCTTTGTTGGGTGCCTATATATTTATAATTGTTATGTCTTCTTCTTGGATTGATCCCTTGACCGTTATATAGTGTCTTTCTCTTGTAACATTCTTTATTTTTTTTTTCCTTTTTTTTTTTTTTTAACCGTACACGGGCCTCTCACTGTCGCGGCCTCTCCCGTTGCGGAGCACAGGCTCCGGACGCGCAGTCCCAGTGGCCATGGCTCACGGGCCCAGCCGCTCCGCGGCATGTGGGATCCTCCCGGACCGAGGCACGAACCCGTGTCCCCTGCATCGGCAGGCGGACTCCCAACCACTGCGCCACCAGGGAAGTCCGACATTCTTTATTTTAAAGTCTATTTTATCTGATACGAGTATTGAAACTCCAGCTGTCTTTTGATTTCCATTTGCATGGAATATCTTTTTCCATCCCCTCACTTTCATTCTGTATGTGCCCCTAGGTCTGAAGTGGGTCTCTTGTAGACAGCATATATATGGGCCTTGTTTTTTTGGGTTTTTTTTCTTTTGTTGTATGTGGGCCTCTCACCGCCGTGGCCTCTCCCATCACGGAGCACAGGCTCCGAACGCGCAGGCTCAGCGGCCATGGCTCACGGGCCCAGCCGCTCGGCGGCACGCGGGATCCTCCATAGCATTGTGGTCAGAAAAGAAGCTTGATATGATTTCAATTTTCTTAAATTTACTGAGGCTTGATTTGTGACCCAAGATGTGATCTATCCTGGAGAATGTTCCATGCATACTTGAGAAGAAAGTGTAATCTGTTGTTTTTGTATGGAATCTCCTATAAATATCAACTAAATCCATCTGGTCTGTTGTGTCATTTAAAGCTTGTGTTTCCTTATTAATTTTCTGTTTGGATGATCTGTCCATTGGTCTAAGTGAGGTGTTAAAAAAGTCCCCCACTATTATTGTGTTACTGTCAATTTCCTCTTTTATAGCTGTTAGCAGTTGCCTTATGTATTGAGGTGCTCCTTTGTTGGGTGCCTATATATTTATAATTGTTATGTCTTCTTCTTGGATTGATCCCTTGACCGTTATATAGTGTCTTTCTCTTGTAACATTCTTTATTTTTTTTTTCCTTTTTTTTTTTTTTTAACCGTACACGGGCCTCTCACTGTCGCGGCCTCTCCCGTTGCGGAGCACAGGCTCCGGACGCGCAGTCCCAGTGGCCATGGCTCACGGGCCCAGCCGCTCCGCGGCATGTGGGATCCTCCCGGACCGAGGCACGAACCCGTGTCCCCTGCATCGGCAGGCGGACTCCCAACCACTGCGCCACCAGGGAAGTCCGACATTCTTTATTTTAAAGTCTATTTTATCTGATACGAGTATTGAAACTCCAGCTGTCTTTTGATTTCCATTTGCATGGAATATCTTTTTCCATCCCCTCACTTTCATTCTGTATGTGCCCCTAGGTCTGAAGTGGGTCTCTTGTAGACAGCATATATATGGGCCTTGTTTTTTTGGGTTTTTTTTCTTTTGTTGTATGTGGGCCTCTCACCGCCGTGGCCTCTCCCATCACGGAGCACAGGCTCCGGAAGTGCAGGCCCAGCGGCCATGGCTCACGGGCCCAGCCACTCCGCGGCACGTGGGATCCTTCCGAACCGGGGCACAAACCTGCGTCCCCTGCATCAGCAGGTGGACCCCCAACCACTGCGCCACCAGGGAAGCCCGGGTCTTGTTTTTGTATCCATTCAGCGAGCCTGTGTCTTTTGGTTGGAACATTTAATCCATTCATGTTTAAGGTAATTATCGATATGTATGTTCCTATTACCATTTTCTTAATTGTTTTGAGTTTGTTTTTGTAGCTCCTTTTCTTGTCTTGTGTTTCCCACTTAGAAGTTCTTGCAGCATTTGCTCTAGAGCTGGTTTGGTGGTGCTGAATTCTCTTAGCCTTTGCTTGTCTGTAAAGCTTTTGATTTCTCCATTGAATCTGAATGAGACCCTTGCTGGGTAGAGTAATCTTGGTTGTAGGTTCTTCTCTTTCATCACTTTAAATATATCTTGGCGCTCCCTTCTGGCTTGTAGAGTTTCTGCTGAGAAATCAGCTCTTAACCTCATGGGAGTTCCCCTGTATATTATATTTCATTTTTCCCTTGCTGCTTTCAATAATTTTTCTTTGTCTTTAAGTTTTGCCAATTTGATTACTATGTGTCTCGGCGTGTTTCTCCTTGGGTTTATTCTGTATGGGACTGTGCGCTTTCTGGACTTGGGTGCCTATTTCCTTTCTCATGTTAGGGAAGTTTTCGACTGTAATCTCTTCAAATATTTTCTCGGGTCTTTCCTCTCTTTCTTCTCCTTCTGGACCCCTGTAACGTGAATGTTGTTGCGTTTAATGTTGTCCCAGAGGTGTCTTAGGCTGTCATCATTTCTTTTCATTCTTTTTTCTTTATTCTTTTCCACAGCAGTGAATTCTACCATTCTGTCTTCCAGGTCACTTATCAGTTCTTCTGCCTCAGTTATTCTGATATTGATTCCTTCTAGTGTATTTTTCATTTCACTTATTGTACTGTTCATCTCTGCTTGTTCTTTAATTTTTCTAGGTCTTTGTTAAACATTTCTTGCATCTTCTCGATTTTTGCCTCCATTCTTTTCCCGAGGTCCTGGGTCATCTTAAGTGTCATTATTCTGAATTATTTTTTGGAAGGTTGCCTATCTCCACTTCATTTAGTTGTTTTTCTGGGGCTTTATCTTGTTCCTTCATCTGGTACATAGCCCTCTGCCTTTTCATCTTGTCTAGCTTTCTTTGAATGTGGTTTTTGTTCTACAGGGTGGATTGTAGTTCATCCTGCTTCTGCTGTCTTCCCTCTGGTGGATGAGGCTGTCTAAGAGGCTTGTGCAAGTTTCCTGGTGGGAGGGACTGTTGGTGGGTAGAACTGGCTGTTGCTCTGGTGGGCAGATCTCAGTAAAACTAATCCTCTTGACTGCTGATAGGTGGGGCTGGGTTCCCTCCCTGTTGGTTGTTTGGCCTGCTGTGACCCAACACTGGGGCCTACCAGGGCTCTTTGGTGGGACTAATGGCGGACTCTGGGAAGGCTCACACCAAGGAGTACTTCCCAGAACTTCTGCTGCCAGTGTCCTTGTCCTCACGGTGAGACACAACCACCCCCCACTTCTGAAGGAGATCCTCCAACACTAGTAGGTAGTTCTGGTTCAGTCTCCTATGGGGTCACTGATCCTTCCCCTGTGTCCTGATTCCCACAGTACTTTGTGTGTGCCCTCCTAGAGTCTAGTCTGTTTCTCCCAGTCCTGTCGAAGTCCTGCTGTCAAATCCCACTAGCCTTCAAAGTCTGATTCTCTAGGAATTCCTCCTCCTGTTGCCAGACCCCCAGGTTGGGAAGCCTGACGTGGGGCTCAGAACCTTCACTGCAGTGGGTGGACTTCTGTGGTATAAGTGTTCTCCAATTTGTGAGTCACCCATGCAGCAGTTATGGGATTTGATTTTATTGTGATTGCGCCCTTCCTACCATCTCATTGTGGCTTCTCCTTTGTCTTTGGCTATGGGGTATCTTTTTTGGTGAGTTCCAGTGTCTTCCTGTCGATGATTGTTCAGAAGTTAGTTGTGATTCCAGTGCTCTCACAAGAGGAAGTAAGAGCACGTCCTTCTACTCTGCCATCTTGAAGCAATCTCGTGGTCACCTTATTTTTGATGAAGGATCAAGAATATACAATGGAGAAAAGACAGCCCCTTCAATAAGTGGTGCTGGGAAAACTGGACAGCTACCTGTAAAAGAATGAAATTAGAACACTCCCTAACACCATACACAAAAATAAACTCAAAATGGATTAAAGACCTAATGAAAGGGCAGACACTAAAACTCATAGAGGAAAACATAGGCAGAACACTCTATGACATAAATCACAGCAAGATCCTTTTTGACCCACCTCCTAGAGAAATGGAAATAAAAAAATAAATAAACAAATGGGACCTAATGAAACTTAAAAGCTTTTGCTCAGCAAAGGAAACCATAAACAAGACGAAAAGCAACCCTCAGAATGGGATAAAATATTTGCAAACGAAGCAACTGACAAAGGATTAATCTCCAAAATTTACAAGCAGGTCATGCAGCTCAATATCAAAAAAACAAACAACCCAATTCAAAAATGGGCAGAAGACCTAAATAGACATTTCTCTAAAGAAGATATACAGATTCCCAACGAACACATGAAAGAGTGCTCTACATCACTAAATATTAGAGAAATGCAAATCAAAACTACAGTGAGGTATCACCTCACACCAGTCAGAATGGCCATCATCAAAAAATCTACAAACAATGATGGAGAGGATGTGGAGAAAAGGGGACCCTCTTGCACTGTTGGTGGGAATGTAAATTGATACATCCACCATGGAGAACAGTATGGAGGTTCCTTAAAAAACTAAAAATAGAACTACCGTATGACCCAGCAATCCCACTACTGGGCATATACGCAGAGAAAACCATAATTCAAAAAGAGTCATGTAACACAATGTTCATTGCATCTCTGTTTACATTAGCCAGGACATGGAAGCAACCTAAGTGTCCATCTACAGATGAATGGGTAAAGAAGAAGTGGCACATATATACAATGGAATATTACTCAGCCATAAAAAGAAACGAAACTGAGTTATTTGTAGTGAGGTAGATGGACCTAGAGTCTGTCATACACAGTGAAGTAAGTCAGAAAGAGAAAAATACCGTATGCTAACACATTTATATGGCATCTAAGAAAAAAAGGTTCTGAAGAACCTAAGGTCAGGACAGGAATAAAGATGCAGACATAGAGAATGGACTGGAGCACACGGGGAGGGGGAAGGGGAAGCTGGGACGAAGTGAGAAAGTGGCATGGATTTACATATACTACCAAATATAAAATAGATAGCTAGTGGGAAGCAGCCGCATGGCACAGGGAGATCACCTCGGTGCTTTGTGACCACCTAGAGGGGTGGAATAGGGAGGGTGGGAGGGAGGGAGATGCAAGAGGGAAGAGATATGGGAACATATGTATATGTATAACTGATTCACTTTGTTATAAAGCAGAAACTAACAAACCATTGTAAAGCAATTATACTCCAATAAAGATGTTAAAAAAAAAGTCCATAGTTTTTCTATATTGTGCTGGCCAAAATACATTGGTTTTTTTTGTTTGTTTTTTGGTGGTACACGGGCCTGTCACTGTTGTGGCCTCTTCCATTGTGGAGCATAGGCTCCGGACGCGCAGGCTCAGCGGCCATGGCTCACGGGCCCAGCCGCTACATGGCATGTGGGATCTTCCCGGACCGGGGCACGAACCCATGTCCCCTGCATCGGCAGGTGGAGTCTCAACCACTGCACCACCAGGGAAGCTCCAAAATACATTGGTTTTAAGGTAGTTCATTGTAAATACAACCAACCTATTGTCAGTTTCCATTTTTGTTAAGAGTTTTGCAAAATTTTCTTAAACGTCTGTGAGATTTCTGAAAACCAAAGTGTAATTTGCAGAGTGAGAGAAAATGTTTTCCTATATAGGTAGTGGAATTTGATGACAGAGGTCAATTTTAAAACTATTTATTTGGTGTGACTATCGTGCAGATGCCATTTCTCTACAGGGAAGGACTAAAATATCGCTTGTTGTTTGATTTGTGCTGCAGGGTAGATTAATTAAAATTATATTTTGTCACCTACAAGTTCTATGTTGTGACAGCATCAGACTCTAAAACTGTATATTTTATTTAAAAGGCCAGCATTAACAAAAGATGGTTTATAACTCCTGAAAATAGTTTTCTAGCAGTTTATATATAAGTAAATATACAATTTAAATGAAGGATTTCTGCTCTGTTATTTGGGGAACAAATGGAAAATGGTTCCTAGTTCATTTTCTTTAGTTAAGTGTTTTCTGCTTTGCTGGATTCAGTTACCTATGGCTTATTCTTTGTCTTTCCTCTGATATTAGAAAATAATTTGAAGTGATCTTTGTGTCTCTCTGAGACTGCCTATTTCATCATAAATTGTTTGCTTCTTTCATCTAGGCTTTTTTTTTTTAATGTTAAAAATTTAGTTAGTGTTCTTTTAGAAAAATATTCTCAGGATACCTTTATGGTTCCCCAGTAGGTTACTTTCAGTTGACTATCTTGGAGTCTGATCTTGTTTGAATATTTATCTAGCAACCAGTGCCAGGTTCTTCCTTCCTTCTTCTCCACACTAATAAGATTTCGGTGGGAATTAAACCTGCTTCCTTTTCCAGAAAAACTTAAGAACCTGTGTAGTGATATTTTATTTTGACTTCTTCACCTTGTTTTTTTTAAAGAATACCATTTGACACTTACTTGCCTTGGTGAAATGATGCTATGTTTCATGCATTTATTTCCCAGTTTTAATATCTTAAATTTATCTACCTTAATGAGGCATCTTTGATGGGTGCCCCTGAATAGTTTAGTGCCCAAATACTAAAAAATTATACCTTGTAGATTTGGTCATTTGGGTTAGGCATAATGAAAGCTGTACAACAGAACAATACTAACTCACTTTCAATTGTTGACATGAAGATAGATACAGAGTAAATCCATAAGAAAGTGTGATATATTGAAAAGGTTTATAATGAGAACACTTGGCTCTGCGTTCTGTTTCTACCACTTATTATTTGTGTGACCTTTATGAAGTTTTCCCAATTTCTTAAAACCATACTTTCTCCCTTAATTATTAAAAAAAAGTATATGTATAATTTTCATGTTATTGTAGCAATTAATATATACCTTTCAGTGTCGTTGTAAGAGTTAACTGAGTTAATTTTAAGGGAGTGCTTTGTAAATCATACAGCATAGAACTGTTTCCTATAATATACAGAAACTATTTTTAAGTACCGTTGACCTTTGAACAACACAGGTTTGAATTGCGTGGGTTCACTTTTATGCATGTTTTGTTCACTAAGTACCTACTACAGTGCTACACGATTCGCAGTTGGTTGAATTAATGGATGCAGATACGTGGATATGGAGGAATCTCGGATGTGGGAGCCAACGATAAGTTACATGTGAACTTTCTACTGCATAGAGGGTCTGCGCCTCTACCCCCCACATTTGTTGTTCAAGGGCCAACTGTAATTCTCTCTTATTCCAAAAAGTTTGACTATATTTTGGCCACTTTCCCTCCAATTTACCGTTCAACTTATTCTTCAGGCATTTCTTAACCTGTGCTTAAACTAAGGAGAGCTTAAGCTCTAGGGGTGCTTCTTTTCTTCTTTTTCTTCTATTCCATACTTCTTCTTTACCTAAATTCTGCCTCTTCTATTTAGAGATTCAGGAATAAAGAGTTTGCTAGAGGAAAGGAATCAAGAAATGATGTACCGTTGACTGTTAGGGAAATCTGATATTTATTTTACACTGTCACGTATTTGGTAAAGAACAGAGAAGTGGGCTTAGTGATCAATTTCTTTCCCCCTTTGAGCATCACTGTGTGTAAGCGTTGATTTTTTTCTTTTTTTTATTCCATCTTCTAGTTACAACAGTTGGAGCTTGCGCAGATACAGCATAGAGATGCTAATCTCACAGCTCTTGCAGCTATTGGACCAAGGAAGAAGAGACCACTAGAATCCGGGTCTGGAAGTGAGGTATTGAAATAACGTTTGTTTGTTATTTTATTTTTCATGTCAAAAAAGTAAGCCTAAAGGAAGCAAAGAATGCAAATTTACTCTGCCTTGCACACTGTTGCTGTCAAATACTTGTTAAAACTCTCCTTTGCCTCTTTTATAAAATCTTAATTTTTGCTTGTTTTTTTTTTTTTGGCGGTACGCGGGCCTCTCACTGTTGTGGCCTCTCTGGTTGCGGAGCACAGGCTCTGGACGCGCAAGTTCAGCGGCCATGGCTCACGGGTCCAGCCACTTCGAGGCATGTGGGATCTTCCCAGACCGGGGCACAAACCCATGTGCCCTGCATCAGCAGGTGGACTCTCAACCACTGTGCCACCAGGGAAGCCCAATTTTTGCTTGTTTTTAAAAATATATATCACCTTGAACTTTACTCCTACTAATTACTTATTTTATACTTTTTCCTATCCCCCATCTCTAGTCATACTGAATCTCACTATCTCAGTTTCTTCTGTGCACTCTTTCAGGCAGTTTTATGTAATTTTCTCCCCGCTGTGTATCTAAATCCAGCTCATCTGTTAAAATCAAGTCTGCTCTCTCATTTCTATCATGAACCTTGACTCTACCTACCCACACTGACTTCTCCTTTTCTCAGCACATAATGTGTGTGCACGGCATTAATCATTCTCTGCTCCTCGCGTGCATGTTTTCTATTCTGTGAGATTATGAATTTCTTGAGCAAGACTATAATCCTTTTCCTTTGTATCTCCCACAGGACCGGGCACATACATATTCAATAAATATCATTAATGTTTGATTAACACCAAGGAAGGATCTTACTTACATCTTTAGAGCAATTATTTGCTGTAGTGATAGATTTTCAGATCGGTCATCAGGGCTGAGATACGGGTTCAATAAGAGCCCTGAGCTAGGTCAGCAGTAAAGGAACCACGGCTCGTCTGTTCTGCTCTGTAAAACTTAAATGTGCTTTGAGACAAGCTCCTCCTAGTGCTGACCCTAAACACTGATGGATCCTAAATGAATGACAATCATCTCAATAGAAGAAGGATTTAAAAAGTCTAGTTCTTTTTATTAATATAAGTGTAATGAATGCAATATGTTCACATGCAAAAAAAATTCATAGTATAAAAATGTTTGAAAAAAATAAATGTTTCCTCCTCACAGATTTCTAGTCCCCCATCTCCTGCCCAGCCAGATGTAACCACCATTAAGGTTCTCACATATCCTTCTAGAATTCGTTGTGAATATGGGCATGTATCTCATGTGCCATCACAAATCCACATGTGATTTTGTTTTTACTAAATGCAGTCAAACTGTGTCTGTTGTTCTGCTCTTGATACTTTTCCCCTTTTCTGTAATATCTCTCATATAATTTACCTCCATACTTTTTAAAGGTATATGACATTACTGTGTTTAGATAAATAATGTATTCAACCAGTTCTCTAATGGAAATTTAGGTTGTTTCCGGGTCTTTGCTTTTATTGCCTCAGAGAACATCCTTGTACTTACCTTGTTGTGTGCTTGTCCAATGTAACTATAGACTAAATACCTAGAAATGGAATACCTGGGTTAAAGGGTGTGCATTAGTAGGAAAACCTTTTTGGAAAAATTCAAACATACTCAAAGCTAGAGTAGTATGAATCCCCTACACACCTACCATCCTGCTGCAGCTACTATCAGTTTATGCCTAATTTTGTTTTATTTATATCTACACCAACCTTCTCAGGTAAGTTTTTCACTCAGGTTATTTTAAAGTCAGTCCTAGACTCAATATCATTTTACCCATAAATATTATTTGTTGCTTTTCATTTTTGATAAATATTTGAAAATTACCTCCTGAATGAGTTGTATCAGGTTTTATATCCATTAGTGCCTGTTTTCTCACACTCTCATTTAACACTGGGGATTCTCTTTGCCATCTGATAGTTGAAAATGCAATTTTTAATAGAATGTTTAAATTATGAATGAAATTGAGCAATTTTTTCATGTGTATATTGGCACTTTCAATTTACCTTTTCCCCACTGAGTTATATTTTTTAATAGATTAAGAAAATGGAACACTCCACACCTCCCTCCACTTTCAGTTTGTCTGGGCTTTATTCATCTACAAGTTTGTATTTTCTTAAATTAAAAAAAAAAATCAGTCTTCTGCTTTTGTCCTCCTGGGGTTTTATTGTGTTTGGAAAGCCCTTTCTTAATAATTAGACTTATGTGTTAGTACTTTTATCATTTCAGCTTTTAAGTATAAATCTTTGGTTCACTCAGAATTTGTTTTGAATAAGAGTTGAGATCTGGATTTACCTTTACTCCCTCACTCCCCACTCATTCTCCCCCAGGCTAGCAGATTGTCCCAACACTGTTTACTCAATGATTCTTTCCCCACTGATTTGAAATGCCACCTTTATCACAAACAATTTTGTGTCAAATACAAATTCCCATATGTATTTGAGACTGTTTCTGTATACTCTGACCCAGTGCTAGCTAATAGAACTTTCTGTGATGAGAATGTGCTGTCTGTGCTGTCCTCAGCAACTACATATGGCTGTTGAGCAGTTGAGCTGTGGCTAGTGTGATTGAGGAAATAGTTTTAATTTTTTTTAATTAATGTAAATTTTAATAGTCACGTGTGACTAGCAACTACCATATAAGTGCAGCAGGACCAGTCTAGTGATGTATATCTGTTTATGGCTATTTATGTATTAGTACCAAATCTTTCTTTTTAACCATCTTAACCATTCTTAAGTGTACAGTTCAGTAGTGTTGAGCATATTCACATTGTTATGCACCACATCTCCAGAACTTTTTCATCTTGCAAAATTGAAACTCTGTACCCATCAAACAACTCCCCATCTTCCCTTTTCCCAGTCCCTGGTAACCACCATTCTACTTTGATTCTATGAATTTGACTACTTAGATAGCTCATGTAAATGGAATCATTTAGTATTTGTCTTTTTGTGACCTCAAGGTTCCAAATCTTAGTATATTTTAAAATATGGTAACACTAGTCCAGTAGAGTTTTTTATGTTCCTACTTCTCTAGCACAGGACAACCCACTGCCCTTTATTTTTGGTCTATTTGTATGTAAATGTGTAAATATTTTATTAAAAGTGGGGCATGCTATTTCATCATTAAGCGTATTCCTATAAATATGGCCTAGTTAGCATAGTTTTTTCTTTTTCGCAAGAACAGTTACTTGTAATTTTTTTTCATCCACATAAAGTTCTTTATAATATTATAATTCCTTTGAGAAAGAGCTACAGGGATGTCTAAGTTCCTGCCCTACTTTTTGATAATGGTAGCTTATACAACAAATTCTGTTAAATGTTTGCTTCGTGGGGAAGCATCATAGCACGTGGGTAAGTACCTAATAGTTTGGACTCAATCAAATCTGGGTTTGGTTCTTGACCATTAAGTTTTGTAACCTTTGACAAGTTCTTTAAACCTCTTACCTCAATTATCCCCATCTGGAATATGGGTGTAATACCCGCCTTACAATGTTTTAAGGATTGGATTATGGAAAGTGCTTAATTAGTTCCTGGCCTCAAGTACAGGCCTAATAAATTATCGTCTTTGTCATCATAGTAATAGTACCATTATTTTAGCTTTTAATAGAATTTTATAAGTAGTATTAATGATCCATAGTGAATTTGAACTGTTAATCATTAATCTCTTCAAAGCTTCATTTTTATGTCTCATTTGAGTTCGTCACAAATCTCAGGAACATTAAATGTTCCCTGGTTTCTAATAATCAGAGATTTTAAAGTATTTTTCATTGATTGTATATTTGAATCTGAGAAAGTCCATAGGTTACAGGGGGGAAAATGAAATGTACTGTTGATGTTCAAAACAGTGATTAAAAAAATATCAGTTTATATGATTTATCTATTAGCATTAAAATATAAGCTTATTTAATTTTTAAATTTCAAAACAGATGTGTTCTAACTTGGCTATAAATATACTGAAGTGTGTGTTTGCTTGGTCCTTCTTCAGTTTTGAGAACTTAGGCCTGTATGTTTTCCCCTTTATTCCTGGACTTTAAACTTCGATCATTGTCAGACTTTTACTGAATTATAACAGCGAGTACTTTTAAGTAATGCCAACCTGAATTGAAAATATCCATTTCTTTAATGAATTGGTGACATTTTAGTACAATCCTTATTTTGAAATTAGCCAAAAACTATTTTTTTTGTTGATTTTTATTCATGATGTTTTAACTTCAAAGGTAATTTTCTTTGAAAAATGGGGAACTAGAGAGAACCCTGCTGTATGCTCTTTCAGTGTTTACATATACTGCTGATTGATTTGCCCCTCCAGTCACTTAAATTGCATGACTCAGAATTGTTAAAAACCCTTTAATGATTCAGTTTTTTTGTTGTCTCACAAATAACACAAAATTGATGTATGAAACCATTTAGATTTTTAATATTCTATACCTTGAAGACTGAAGGTCTACTTTTTGTCTGCCTCTTTCTGTATAGATGGGAACCTGAAATCTTACCTGTTTGATTTGAATTTACTAGAATAAGCATATAATCCCAGAGGGGAGTGAGGTAGAGTCTTGCTCTTTGAAGAGTAAAGTCCTTAGTTCAAATGCAGGTTTTTAGTACTGAAGGGAAGAGGTTTCAGTTTGGAAGATTGCATAAAACGGTGATTTTAAAAAATGTAAAATTGAGAGAATTAAACTTAGAACGTTCAGCATTCATAGATTATAATTTTTGTTGATAATAAATCAACAATAATAAATTTGGAAAAAATTCGTTTTAGACCTTCTTCCTTTAGTATATTTTTCTATTATGTAAAACAAAGCAAAACTGGCTCTTATCCTTTAAAAAATATTTCTAATTGTACAATTTATACATTAAACTATCCTCTGTGTAGATTTACATTGATATTCTCATAAGTCTTGGTAGAGTTGAATAGAATCAGCTCCTGTCTCCTCGTGTTAACCTGGCAAAAAGCAACAAGTACCAATTATCATTTAGAACCAAATTATTTGTTTCATAAGCCTGTTGGCTCTGGGGGGGCAACTTAAAATTTACTAGTTTGGAGTATTTAATTTGTCCTTAATTTACTGCTGTGTGTTGAAGTTATATATAAGAATATATGCATATGAAATTAGTTCTTAAATTAACATAGGCTGTACAGATACCTATGCAGTAATCTAGAACCGACTTAAAGATTTAGAGTGTTTGCATGTGTATGTCATGTATGTATATGCTGAGGTGATGTGTTTGGGGTTCTTTGGAATGTTAAGTCATTAATAACTTTACTTCCTGAATTGATTTTAGGTCCTTGGATTAGAAAGGCTCTATCTTTTCTCTATTAGCAATACTTTCAAATAGTTCACCTAACTTAATGAGCCAACCATCATAACAATATTTCTTTATTTTATTGAAAATAAAGATAGGTTTTATTTTAACCTTATAACATATTGGCTTGAAAATGCTGATATTTCTTTTAAAATTAAGTGGTAACAGTGCCAGATCAACTACATGATGCTTATAGTATTGATATGCCTGGTATGTGTTGCTTAAAATAGTGTTCATTTGCTAACCAAAACAAAGAAATTATTACTATATAGATAAGTGTATGTCCTTTCTATCTAGAAGCAGGTTAAAGTACTACCCTGTAAAACTGTAAGAATTTTAGCGGAAGATAATGAGGAGAAGGGGCTTTTTTGAAATGTTTCTTAGCAATAAATAGAAAATTTGATTGAATCAGAATTGCTTTCAGACAAACATTTTTTTCCACAGCTGAATTCTAATTCAGAGATAAATGTTAGATACTGATAACAATTTTGCTATATCTCCCTACAATTAAAGGTACATTCCTAAAATTCATTTCTTCTTTATTGTACTTTTTAAATTTGTATACCTTGAAAACAAGACATTTCAGTTAGGCATACTTGTAAATATTTTTAAACCAAGCATTCTTTAAATATTATTAGCCAAGCAAATATTATTTGGATAGAACCTATAAAATGATTCTACTGCAGAACCCTAAATCTATATTCTTAACCATTTATGTTTAGTGGTCTCACTATAACATTAATAATAGAAATTATCACATTGCACTATTTTATGAGTAGGCTTAAGAAGGTGAGAAAGGACCATTTTAGAATAATGTGTTGAGTTCCATTGGCAAGAATATTTCATGCTACAGCTTACAGAAGAGTGATTTCTGAGAAAGTTCCATTAATTTTTACATATATTTAAAGATGAACTTTTGAAAAAATCCTGTACCTCAAATAGTATTCCACAGCAGTTTGCTATAGATATTATTAGAACTTCTCTATATAGAACTTGAGGGTCTTGTGATATATCTATTGTAGCAACTTACCTTTCCCTTTAGCTCCAGTTTGATGTTTAAAATATTAAAGTACTTTGATTTTGGGGGGACAAGGTAGGGAGAGGGAAGGCAGTTTTCAGAAGACTGTGGACAAACTGCAATAAAAAAATCAGGATAAAGAAATAAATGATGTTGCTATAAAGGAGACAATAGAGCTTTAAGAATCTTTCCATATGTTTTCTTTGTTATTTTAGCCTGTGTGTAGGTGTCCTAAAACAGAATGTCTCTACTCTGCTAGGTGCCTAGTCCTCTGAAGGGCAAAGTACACCATTAGGGCCTAACCTGTTTTAGGTTAAAGATACCTTAGGGTTTGAAAATTCATTTATGTGAATTTTTTGGCACCTAGTATACAACTTTGAAAATCAGGTGGGAAATAAAGCTTTTTTTTTAGAAACTAAACTGAAATTGTTAGAAGAAAAATCACAAGTTACTATGAAGCAGTGTAAAAAGTAATAAAATGCATTGTGTTTTGAAAAATATTTTTTTCTTGAGCTGTTACAATTTTATTCTTAAGAAAAAGAAAAATAATTGTAGTTACTTCATAGACAGCCAGAAATCACCTGAGCATTCTACTAATTTGAATATATCTGAGAAAAAATTTATCAGAGTCATAGTAGCACAAACATTTGCCTGTCCTCATGATTTAATACTATATCCTCAGTGTCTTAGGATGTCTTTGAGCATTCAGGAAAAGAATTGCTTACTGGAGTCCGAGAACTATCTCTGAGATGCTGAAGAAGTCTGTGTGATGGGTAGCCATTTTTTTCCCTCCATGCTAATCCTAACAACAGTATTCTCTGTCCCTCTCATTATTTCTGTTCTTTGGTGGTGCACCCCTTCAAGGAAGTGGAAGTTAGCGAGTTAAGTGCCAGGTAATGATGTACCTGTTTTTTAAAACAAGCACTCAGAATTAGCTTCCTGTTCATAGACAAAAATGAAGTCTGGGGAAGGTGGGATGTCCTGGAAAGGCAGTGATGGTACCAGAGAGTGTTCTGTCCAAAAACAGGTGGAACTTTGCTGGTTTGTGTGTGTCTGTATCAGATAAGAGGAAATATCAGGAGGCACAGTTAAGATGGATTCCATTGCTTTGTCTTCTTCAGAGGAAGATGATTAGGGAATTTCTGGACTTAATTATTTCCCGCATTATTACTTTTCCAAGAATCTTCAACATGGAGCAGGCTAGGGCTTCCAAAGCACTAGACGTGTGGTGGTCTCAAACACAGACTCCCCCACACATTTCTTTGTACCTGTCATAAAATATTATTTTGTTCTTATTTCTTGACTTTTCTTCTCTCTTCCCACCCACCTTTATATAAGGATAGTTATATAGAATTATTAAAATCAAAGCTCTTTGGAATATAATATTTAAAATAGATTTCAGTGATAACTTTCTTCCATTGTTAAAACTAGTATGAATTTACCTAGGTATGGTAAGATCCTTTCCAATGCTTGCAAGTTTCTTATGAAGTCTGAATTTTTCTGAAATGCAGAAGACTCAGTTTCTAGAAGAGTACTATCAGAAGGTAGATTATGCATTCAACAAATGATTATTGATCTGGGGGGCAAGAAAAATGTCTGTTATACTTTTAAGATAGTACTGCTTAAAGCAAGGGGAATAGAGTAGATAGCTTTTTATTTGGGAGAGAAGAGTGTTTGTTAACTGATCATGTTGAAAATGTCAAAGTAGTATAAAAGAGTATTACAAACAGCTCTTAAGTTTCTTGGGTTATCCTTTCCAAAAATATCCATGCCATGTATTAGGTTAAACCATATGAACTTGCCGTTTTCATAGGTGAAAAACTATCAAGTATTGGCAATTTTATATAGTTCTACCTAATATAATCAAATATATATATATTTACAATTGCATATGTAATAATAGTTTACTTTTAGCAAGCACTTAGAATGTATTATCTTGGTTAGTCCTTGTAACTCCTTTGTAAAATCATACTATTATTTTCCCTAAATGAAAAAGTTGAGGTATAGGGAAGATTACTTTTCCAGAGTTCCACAGTTAGTAAGTGGAGAAGCCCAGATACACGTCCAGAGAATTTGACGTTTGTCTGTGCTCTTAATTACTATAATGGGATCATCCTAAAAGTACTGTTTTATAATTTGTGAAGCACTGCATCTTGGACATTTTTCCATACTGGTACATACTTCTGTGCCGTAATTCTATGATCCACTGATAGACATTTAGAATATTTTCATTGGTTTATTATAAACAGTTAACATCCTCCATCTTCATGCACCCATTTATTTTGCCAAATTGATTTCTAGAAATGGAACTTCTGGGTCAAAGGGTATGCACATCTTAAATTTTAATAGATATTTTCATAATACTTTCCAAAAACTTTGTGCCAGTTTCCACCACTGTGTGAATGCCTATTTTCCCATTCCCTTTTAGCAACAGATGTGATCAGTCATTTCAAAATATTCTAGTCGCTACTATTTTTCCTTTATTGTATCTCTACCATTTCTATGTGTCCTCTTCAAAGGTTGAGGTTCTATTTCTGTATGGAAACATGGTGTCGAAGTGTGAAAAACCTCTAAAATACCTTATGAGGGAGATACTTGGGTTTTTTAATTTTTATTTAAGCATTAAAATTATTTATGGACTTTTTTTTCATAACTTAGAAATGTGTGTATTTTGAAATAGAGAACTGAGTTGAATTCTTATGGGTATTTGAATGATCGATCTTACATAGATGTCATTTTGTTTACTGTATTTACTAGTTTTCGTTATTTGAGGATCTGAGTAGATTATAATTGAAATATTAAGCCTGAAATGATTTGAGGAAACACAGCAGCTTAAAATCTACTAGGGGACAAACAGAATTAGAGATTTCAGATTTCAGATTACAGATTTGTTGTCATCTAACACCTTCTATAAATATCATATAGATTCATTAGAATTTAGAGCATTATTACTTTAGATAAAGAAGCAGCTTTTTTATGTTTTGAGATATATTTTTCACATTTTATTTTGCTCACGCTTCCATAAACAAATATGCCTCTTTTTTGTAAATGACTTAAACATAAATCTGAATTTTAGATGGATCTTTAAAATTTTCCAGAGATTTAAAGTCTGACACCTTGTCAGCTATCTTCAGGCACCCCCTGTGAAATAAGTTGAATTGCACATTATGGGTTTATCTTCCCTCCTTCCCAAATCCCCCTTAAATGTTAGTAAAGGGGTGAAAATGACATAAATACACAAGAATAAAGAAGAGAGGAGAAATCAGCAATAAAATTTTTCGGTAGTTTAAATGACAGTAAATTTGTCTCTGAAATATTGCGAAATAAAATGTTCAGATTTTCAACTAATGTTAGCAGTGAAAATCCAGGTTTACGTGGAAAACAATGTATCTGCCTTAAGCATTGCAACAGTACCTATTTAGAGTATGTTGTTGAATTCCTATTTATGCATTTTTTCCTAAGAATTGTGGAGAGTATTGAAAAGAATAAATATAAGTTGTTTTTGAAATATTTATTTGAACTTGTTTGTTTCACTTACCAGACTGTGCCATTATTTGGATTTTTGTTGAGATAAAATTCACATACCACACCTCATCATTTTAAAGTGTGCAATTCAGTACAGTTGGCCCTCCATATCTGCTGGATTCCACATCCATGGATTCAACCAACCATGGATTGAAAATATTTGGGGAAAAAAATTCCAGAGAGTTCCAAAAAGCAAAACTTGAATTTGCTAAGTGCTGGCAACTATTTACCTAGCATTTATATTGTATTAGGTATTATAAGTAATCTAGTGAGGATTTAAAGTATGCAGGAGGATGTGTGGAGGTTATATGCAAATGCTATGCCACTGTATATAAGGGACTTAAGCATCCACAGGTTCTGGTATCCATGGGAGGTCCTGGAACCAATATACCTAGGGACAACTGTATATTCACATAGCTGTTCAACCTTCTGTCTCTATGGATTTACCTGTTCTAGGCATTCATATAAAAGGAATTATACAGTATTAGCCTTTTGTATCTAATTTCTTTGACTTAGCATAATGTTTTCAAGATCCATCCATATTGTAGCATGTATCAGTACTTCATTCCTATTTATGATTGAATAATATTCCATAAGTTGTTTTCTTTTCTTTTAACTATAATTGTGCATTTGTCTATGTTTACCTGTCAATTTTTGCTTCTTTTATTTGATGGTCTTACTAAGTGCAAACACATTATGTTTTTTTGATGAATTGCTCCCTTTTGTCATTGTGAAATTGTTCTCATTTCTAATATTCCTTGTCTTAAAGTTTACTTTGACATTATTATAGCTACACCAGCACTTCTTATGCTTAATATTAGCATGATTTATCGTTTCTCCATTGTTTTACTTCCAGCCTGTCTGTGTCTTTATTTAAAGCTGGTTTCTTATGAGTAGCATGTAATTGAGCTTTGGATTTGTATCCAGTTTGAAAATTTATTTGGACTGTTTAGTCCATTTACATTTAATGCAGTTATTACTATGATTAGATTTGAGTCTACCATCTTGCTCTTTTCTGTTTGCCCCTCTGTTTTTTTGTTTCTCCTTTCTTGTCATCTTTTGAGTTAACCAAGTAGTGTTTTAGTATACCATTCTATATCCTCTTTTGGCTTTTTAACTATACCTCTTTTTTTTTTTTTTTCATGGTTGCTTTACAGATCTGTTTAAAGGTACAATATGTATCCTTAACTAATTATACTCAATCTTGAATTAATGCCACTTCACATATCATGTAAAAACCTTTTAACTATATAATTCCATTATACAAATTCCTCCCATCCTTTGTGCTGTTGTTGTCACCTGTTTTACTTACGCATATGTTTTAACCTCCATAGTACATTGTTATCACTTGGTCATATATCTCTTAAAGAACTTATGAAAATAAAAACAGCTTTTTAATGTTTACCATTTCTAGTGCTCTTTCATTTTTCCTGTAAATTCATATTTCTTTCTAGTATCATTTTCCATCAGTCCATATGCAATTCATCAACTCCAGAATTACCAGAGTTCTAATTAAATAAACCTAAAGCTACTATTAATACATTTAAATATACTGGTAAATCTACCTTTAGTTGTGAGGCACAGCCATCCTTACTGACGTAGCTTTTTTTAACATTTACAATCCTTCAAGGATAAAATTAAAGTTGGCTCTGAAAGAAAAATCTTTAACTGGCAGTCCTTTAAAGAAGTTAGCATAAAATAATAGATAAAACTTAGTTCTGGACATAGGTTACTTGAGTTTTCGAAGGACTTTGTGTCTTAATTAAAGGTAAAGAAAATTACGAGAGTATAAAGAGGAAAGTCCTACTGACACAGGCTTTTCAACTTGCAGTAAGTTACTGCTTTTCAGAATTGACATTTATTTGGTTATTTGCTGTTCTTGTGTGTTGTATTACTTGGTGGGTTGAAGCACTTACCCACTGTTTGGAGAAAGTGGCAGAAAATAGCCTTTTGAGCAAATCCCATCTGGTGGCAGCTTGGTGGGGATGAGCAATGCTGAGGAACAAGTCATCAAAGGATTTTACCTTTCAGCTTTTCTCCCAAATTTATTTGGCTTAAAGCTAAGAATGACAGCAGGATCTTGATTTAAAATGTCCAAAGCCCATAATATGGCTCATTTTCACTATTTGGTCATTCATATAACTGATGATATTGGGTGACACTTGATGCATAATTGTACTACAAACGTTGATTGGATACCAGCTAAGTGCCATATATATAAAATATTCACAGGTACAAAATCCTTCCTTTCCAGTGAGTGAGAAAGTTAAAGAGGTTGTTGCATTGCACTGAATACATGTGACGGTAAAGTAGAGAGTACAGCTAAAATACACAGGAGTTGCACCTAATCTAGACCTGGGGTGAGTCTGTGTTTGTAGCATTGGGGAAACAGGTTACCTGAGTTGAGTCTTAAAGAACTTAGTCAAGTGATGTGATACAAGGATAGGACAGAGAGATTGGAGAAGGAGTTCCAGGAGGAGAGAATTAACTGTCTGGAACAAAGAGGAAAAAACATTCTGTGGCATGATCAATAGTTTGAGATAGGAAGAAAGGAATGAGAGATGAGAATGTGGGGAGAAGCTTTGGTATGCTCATGGTTGACTGTATTTGTCATGCTTAAATACTTGGACTTGGTTCTAGAGGAGGTTTTTAGCCATTGGAGCATTTTAAATAGGAAAACAGTATTATCAGATTACTTATTTTAGAAAGATCATACAGCAGCGTGAAGAATATTAATACTGGAAATAGTTTCTTAGAAGGTTGATGAAGTCATCTTAGGCAGAAGATAATGGAAGTGAAAATGTAGAAGGACTTAGATGATTTGGAAACTATTAAAGAGGTTAGAACTGATAAGAAGTGATAGATGGGATTAGAAGAAGAAAGGGTTGAGGATGACACCCAGTTTTCTGGCTTAGGCATTGGAGGTGAATGATATTACCATTCCTTTAAATGAGAAAGAGAAGAGGAGAAAGGCAGGAGTAACGATTTGAAACATGTTGAATTTAGGATACATACTTTATTAGGAAATTGAGCAATGAGGCCTAGAATTTAAGAAAGTGTTCTTTTGGAGTTAAAGACGCTAGTGGTCATTAGCATAGGACAACCAGTATTGTCTTCACAACTCTCATAATCACACAAGTAGAATTAGAACTCAAAGCCCACGATTACACATCACATCAGTCTATTTAGACATATTACTTCTATAAAGACTGTTGAAAAACGGATACTTAGAGGTGACAAAATTCTAGGGTGGAAGTTAATATGCAAGGTTGTCTGTATTCTGAAATAACTCAAAGGAATGAAATGAAGGTGATAGAGGTGAGGGATGTGTTACTTCATAAATTCTGCTTGTTGACCAGCAGAGGGCAGGCAGTCTCACAACTCAGTATTTTCTGCTCTGTGCTGCCCTTGAGGCCTAGAAGCTCAGGTCTTTCAAACATAGATTTTCAGTGATCTTATTACATTATTACACTAAGGCCAGGCATCCAGGACACTTTTATTTATCTTTGCTTCCAAGACTTAGAAGATGTTTGATTTTTGTTCTGGAGCCAGATTTTCTTTCCACCCCCTGTGCCCTATGTCTAGTTCTTCTTTTTCCTCAAAGTTTGAGACTTGAGTCATCCCTTAAGAGCTGCCATGGTGACATGGGGTTAGAATAAATCAAGTAGAGAGTCTGCCTTTTAGAGGTTAAAGTGCCCAACTCTTGTTCCTGGTCGACTGTTAAGATTCAGGGACACGTTTGTGTTTTCTTGGTCTTATGATTCAGGGACTAGAATGGAAGGAATTGACATTAGCTCCTGCAGACAGTACTGATGAGTGTGGTTGGTCCTCCACTGTTGGATCTGAGGAGCTTGTGAAAACCTTCCTGTCCCAGGATACATCCCTCATCCATTTGCCATATGTCTGTAATGCCCATTAGTTTACTTTTTAGCTTTAAGCATTCAAAGCTCAACTAAAATTTAAAAATTTCTCTAGGAGGGACAAGGTTAGTGTGGCAGGACAAATTATTTAAATTAGCCAGGACTTATGAGACTAGGGCATGGACAGGAACTTTTAATTAGATTTAAACTAGGGGATGGATAAAAAGATCTGGAACTAGGATTATACTGTTTCCTGTTTATAAACCTTCAATGCCTCCCAACTGACAAATGACATTTATAGACTGTATACTGTATGCCAGGCATTGTTCTCATTTAATCCTCAGGCCAACCCTGTGAGATAATTACAGTTACTGTCCCTGTTTTGCAGATTAGGAAACTGAGGCACAGAGAAGTTAGGTAATCTGTCTGAGTTTCCTTATGGAGGAGACAATGTGTATTCACCACCATTCAGTCCCCCTGTATATCTTATGCTACCAGAACAGTTCCTTTGCCCATAGTAGGCACCCAGTGACCCAGATAACTTTTGAATTGAATCAGTACATGGGCTAGCATGAACTAGTTAGTATAGCAGTAACATAATTTAAGGAAACATGGAAAAAGAAGTAGAGACGCTTTTAAAAGTTTTACCTCACAGCACCTGCTCTATTAAGTTGGGGGGAAATGTGAATAATTGGTTATTTTTAATTACTTAGTGTCATTCTTAAAATGGTGTCAGTGCTCTGAAATTGGTAACTGACAGTGTTCAAGTTTTCCTTATTAGAGCAAAAGGGTTTCTCAGAAGTTTCATTATAAAAATATGAAACTTTGTTTAGTGATATAATTGAACAAATTGAGGGCTAACTTAATTGACCTGACAGTGTTGAAGAATGTTTACATTTAGGTTCGGTTACGCTTCCAAAAACATCTGTTGTGCACTTAGTAAGTGAATTATTTCTTTCATCTTCACTGAATTCCATCTTCTATTTTACCCTCTATTCATCTAAGTGAAGAATTCAGATTAAGGAATATCTTCACGTAGAAAGTCGATTGGGAAAATCCTCTGTTTCAGAAACAAATAGTACATTGTCCCAACAGGTTTTTTTTTTTCTTCTTACAAATGGTCTCCTAACTACATTTGTGTTCTTTGGCACTGACAGTATAGTGTAACCAGAAATCAGCCCTAGGTGACTTTGGGCAAAGGACTTGGTGAGGAAGAAAATAAAAACTGATGGTGAAGGCAGGTTCGAATTTTTATGGCTCTGAGTTCCACCCACTTTACCGTGGATAATTGAGATGTAGCTGATTATTCTGGTCAGGTCAGTATGAAGCTGAAAAGTCAGATTGTGGATTTTTTCAAATCATAAGCATAGGAATAAAAATGCTATATATTTGTATCTAAGTTCAACAAAGATTAACTTTCCAAGCCAGTCGCTATTTGGGGGAAGAGAATGCTGTCACCTTCGTAAAGTTGTGAATTATAAAAGACATTTCTGTGGGGTTACTCAGTGTCCCTTGGGGTTTGTTTCATTTATAACATTGCCTCAGGCCTTCTGCTGCATCCTGTTGGAGTGACCTCCTTTTCAACCCTGTGCTGGCAGCTGTGATGTGGCTCTTGCCCTGGGATCCTTCAGGCTTGTCACATGACAGACATGAACTGTGACCCCTTTGTTCCTTACCCAGATGGTTCGTTCTCCATAATTTTTTTCTATTTAACCATTTTGCCTTATCTTCTTTCCTCTTTTCCCTCTGCATTTCCCTTTGTATTTCCTACCTACACAAGACTTTTTTGGTAGCAGTTTAATTTTTTTTATTGAAGTAGGACATCAATGCAGAAAAGTACACAAATCATGAGTAAGCTCACCGAATTTTCACAGCAGAACACACCTATGCAGACAGTACTTAGGTCAAGAAAGAGAACATCACCAGAATCCCAGAAAGCCTCTACTATCCCCTTCTGGTTACCACTCTTCTCCCTTAAGGGGAATCATCATTCTGACTTCTATAGCTTTGCCTGTTTTAAACTTTATAGAAATGGAATCAAACCATATGTATTCCTTTGCATCTGGATCCTTTCATTTAACATTTTGTGACATTTGTCCATGTTACTCAGTTTGTTACTGCTGTGTAGTATTCCATTTGTATGAATAGTCCACAGTTTATTCTGCTCTTAATGGGCGTCTGGATCGTTTCTAGCTTAGGGCCATTATGAATAGTAGTGCTAAACATTCTCATACATGTCTTTTTATCAAAAGACATGACATATTTCTGGATATTTACGTAGAAATTAAATTGCCAAGATATAGTATGTCCAACTAGCCATTTAATTTAAATATTCATGTAAAACACTAAACGAGTGATTTTTGGCAAACTTGGTAGGAAAGATCTATAAACATATGTAGATTCAGCTTTAGCATAATATATCTAATTTTTGGCTAAGAAAAATGCTTCTAGTTAAATATACTGTAGTTTTAAATAGATAACTCCTATATACAGCAAAATTGCTGCTCAGTGCCTGGGACATTAACTTTCTTCCTAATTTGTCCTTTTATCCAGTGTTCCAAAGCTGAGTTGGTGGGCCCATTCTGTAAAAATCTTATGAGAATATTTTGATGGTGATAATTTACAAGAGTTAAGATTATATCTGTGTTACACCACCTCTAAGTTAGGCTTTTTGTCTTTTTTTTTTAAACGTGGACTTTCCAAAATTTGCTTCATGGATGCTTTTGAATAAGTCTGACTTAATGAGTATAGAAGTGGGATTGTGATATCATATCCCTTCAAAAGTGAGTAGTATCTTTGAAGGAAATTTTATTCAACTGTGAGGTAAAGTTGAATGTAAGAACTCCCAGTCATTCTGTGAACATGTATGGAATTAAGTTCACTTGTTTTGACCATAGGGTTTTGGATACCTTAAAGGGGATTTCCTTACCCTCCATCAAACTAAAACAAAGCAAAAAAAGAAAAAAAGAAAAAACCAGAAATGTAGAGGGAGTAATTAAAATTTGAAGGTTATGAAAAGATAGTAATAGAACCAGAAGATTCGCTTCCTGTGTTAGGTAGATATCTTTCCTTGTGTAAGTCTTTTGGGTAAGGAAAGGAGGGTTGCCAAGTCAATTGAGATGTTTTTGAAACAAAATATGGTTAAAAAAAAAAAAAAGAATAGAAGAATAAAGGATTCATTTTTGCCAGATTATTCTGTATCTGAGTATTCTGTATTTTTATTTCTTCTTCCAAATCTTTTTTTTAAATAGTGGTGTATAGACATATTGATACTTAGGAAACTTAATATCTTAGTATAGAAGTATTGGGTTTCATTCAATTTTGAATGACATTTAGAACTCGTATTAGTTGTTGTTTTAAACTGGTGTATTCAATTGAGAAATTATTGCTGATAATCTGTGTTGTTCTGTATACTTTGCTAAGCCATATAAGGTATAGAAATGGTAGTCCCTGTTCTCAGAAAGCTTACAATCTAGTGGGTATGTGCTGGTGGTGGTAGCGTATACAAATTACTATAATACGATGTAAGATAATTACCACAGTAAGAATTCTTACGGGGAAGGGGAGGGTAAGTAGACCTATTTGAAATGGGTCTTAAAGGTTGAGTAGGTTGGCCTGGAATGGCCTTTTGCTGATCTCTGCAATGGGAAGTAAGGCTGAAGGGAAGCCAGGTAATGAGTTTGTACCTGATATGATGTATAATATAGAACAGGCTAAGAGCATTCACTTTATTATTTTTTTTAACATCTTTATTGGAGTATAATTGCTTTACAATGGTGTGTTAGTTTCTGCTGGATAACAAAGTGAATCAGCTATACATATACATACATCCCCATATCTCCTCCCTCTTGTGTCTCCCTCCCACCCTCTCTATCCCACCCCTCTATGTGGACACAAAGCACCGAGCTGATCTCCCTGTGCTACGCGGCGAGCATTCACTTTGGATCAAATTAAAAGTTGAGTCCCAGCTCAGTGTTGCTGTGTGACCTTAAACAGGTTGCTTTAACCTGTCTAAGCTCAGTTTCCTCACTTGATAAATGAGGACAGCACCCATGTAACGTGCTGCAGTGTTGTATGAAAGAAAGATCATGTGTGGAAGATGCTTAACATAGCTCTCAAAGTATAATAAGTACTCAAGTAGCTACTCTGGACAGAGAGGAACCATTGAAGGTTTTTGAACCATGGAGTGGTGGGATCTGAACCATGTGAGGCTTTCACTTTTACTTTTATAATTGACAAACAAAAGACCACACACATTTAAAGTGTGTAATCTGACAGGTTCTTACATATATACACACCTGTGAAATCATCGCCACAATCAGAATTATGACCACAGCCATCACTCCCGAAACTTTTGTCTAAGACCTTTAAAGAGGACAGTCTGCCCTGTGATGTGCAGCAAAGAACGGATTGAAGTGGAGAAGTCAGTTAAAAGGCTGTGGCCATGGTCCAGGTGAGAGAGAGTGACTGAGGCCATGAACTAGGTGTGCTGGCCATGGGCCTGCCCCAAGAGCCTGGGCTGCTGGAGGACAAGCTGCATCACGCTATTACCTCCAGCACCTACCCCAGGGGCCAGAGGCTAGCAGGCTCTTGCTGAATTGACAGGTTCTCTCTTTATGAAAGATTGCTTATTTTAAACTTGCTTCTCCCTTTACTTTGTATAGGGTTTAAAAGACAACCTTTTTGCTTCTGGGACATCCAGCCTGACAGCCACCAAACAGTTGCTTCGTCCAAGAATCACAAGAATCTGCCTCAGGGACCTGATCTTCTGTATGGAGCAGGAGAGGGAGATGAAGTATTCCCGAGCTCTGTACCTGGCCCTTCTGAAGTGACCATGGCCCTCTCCATCCAGATCCTTGCTACTTACTGCCAAAGAAGACATAAAGAGCGGTGTCACATGGTCCTGAGATTTCAGTTTCTGGAAAATAATCACCGATAGGGAAGACCATTGTTTACAGTTATATACTTTTATTAACTCTTATGTATTCCATTAGGTTCTTAATGACTAGGAATCAGCTTCTAAAAATAGGTTGTGAAGTACAGTTTATTTACACAGAAGTAGGCATATGCCTGCCTACGTGTTTAATTACAGCAAGGCTCTGTTTGTTACTCCCTGCTTCATTTGCCAAACTATTAATAGGTAAGGCGTCTTTCCCT